>NC_092337.1:304085000-304215000 GCF_046630445.1 Rutidosis leptorrhynchoides | reverse complement strand
TATTAAAAATTAACATTCTTACGAAAAGTATCATTTTTAGAATTATTATTATTATCAGTATTATTATTATGAGTATTAGTATTAACAATATTTTTATATTAGTATTATTATAACTAGTATTTAAAAACAAATAAGATTTTACAAAAATAAACCTAATACATATGATATGACTATATTATTATTTTAATTTAACATATGAGTTCTAAAATGATATCACTAAATAAGTACATATATAATTTATTCGATTACCATTAGATGTGTTAATATGTATATATATATAAATGATATAGGTTCGTGAATCCGAGGCCAACCTTATAATTGATCAATGGTGTTATATGTATTTTTACTACAAAATACAGTATGGTGAGTATATAGTCCCTTTTAAACTCTAAATATTTTGGGATGAGAATACATGCATTTTATGATTTACGTTATGGACACAAGTGATCAAAAATAAATTCTATGTTGAGTTGTACCATGGCATATTTCTTTATACTTGGTAGCTAATATTTACATGAGGAAGGTAAACGCGAATCCTGTTGATAGATCTATCGGGTCTGACAACCCCAACCGGGCTGGACGACCAGTTTTCAACGGTTGCACAGTACTTCGTTTCTGTATACTACACTTGGTACGGTGTAGCGATTATTTAAGAATATGCTGCGATAATTTAAATGTTAAGTATGGTTACCAAGTGCTCAACTACTTTTACATACACTTGCGAGTGTATTATGTTTAAATATATGAAATATTGTGGTCCATAGTTATAACGCTGCTAGCATCAAACCTATATATCTCACCAACTTTATGTTGACGTTTTAAAGCATGTTATTCTCAGGTACGAAATAAGTCTTTCGTTGTGCATGTGCTCATATTAAGGACCTTACTTGGAGTCGATCATCGCGATGGGACCAAATGTTGATGACTTCGTCCAGGAGGATTAGGACGGGTTGTTAAATACCATCCCATTTCTATTCTGGGATTTCTGGGTGTTGAAGTAACCCTGACGGATTCTGGTGTTCTGCTTTAACTTTGGAACAAGTTAAACATTCCCCAATATATGTTGCAACATCTGTCTTTAAATTAGGCCACCAATAATGCGTCTTAAGATCTTGGTACATCTTTCCAATTCCAGGATGTATCGAGTATCTTGTCTTATGCGCCTCATTCAATATCAACTTCCTTAATCCACCCAACTTTGGTACCCAAATACGGTTTGCAAAATATCGAATTCCGTCTTCCCGTATAACAAGTTGCTTCTCATACTTCTTCATTATTTCATTTCCTATGTTTTCTTTAGTAAGAGCTTCTCGTTGAGCCTCTTTGATTTGTGAGTTGAGATTCATGCGAATTTTTATGTTCATCGCTCGTACTCGAATTGGTTCCCGTTCCTTTCTGCTTAAAGCATCGGCCACTATGTTCGCTTTCCCGGGATGATAGCGAATTTCACAATCATAGTCATTTATCAGCTCGACCCACCTACGTTGGCTCATGTTCAGCTGTTTCTGATCAAAAATATGTTGAAGGCTTTTATGATCAGTAAACACAGTGCATTTAACTCCATATAAATAGTGTCTCCATATCTTCAATGCAAACACTACTGCCCCCAATTCTAGATCATGTGTCGTGTAATTCCGCTCGTGAATCTTCAATTGTCGAGATACGTATGCAATAACTTTCTTTCGTTGCATAAGGACGCAACCAAAACCTTGTCGCGAAGCGTCACAATATATCTCAAAATCATCGTTCCCTTCAGGTAACGATAAAATAGGTGCCGTAGTCAACTTCTTCTTCAGTAATTGAAATGCACTCTCCTGCTCAGAGGTCCATTCGTACTTATTCCCTTTTTGCGTTAACGCTATTAATGGTGTAGCTATTCGGGAAAAATCTTGAATAAACCTTCTATAATAACCGGCTAAACCCAAAAATTGGCGTATCTGCGTTGGTGTCTTAGGAGTCTCCCATTTTTCAATGGCCTCAATTTTAGCTGGGTTAACCTGAATTCCTTTGCTACTAACAACGTGGCCAAGAAATTGCACTTCTTTCAACCAAAACGTACACTTAGAAAATTTGGCGTATAACTGTTCTTTTCTTAACAATTCTAATACCAACCTTAAATGCTGCTCATGCTCTTGCTCATTTTTGGAATAGATGAGAATATCATCAATGAAAACGATAACAAACTTATCTAGATACGGATTACAAACTCGATTCATGAGGTCCATGAATACAGCTGGTGCATTCGTCAATCCAAATGGCATGACTAAAAATTCGTAATGACCGTAGCGTGTCCGAAAAGCAGTTTTCGGAATATCTTCTTCTTTAACACGTAGTTGATGATAGCCCGATCTTAAGTCGATTTTCGAGTACACACATGATCCTAGCAATTGATCAAATAAGTCGTCAATTCTCGGTAGTGGATACCGATTCTTGATAGTTAACTTATTTAATTCACGATAATCTATACACATCCTAAAAGATCCATCTTTCTTTTTAACAAATAAAATTGGAGCTCCCCACGGTGAAGTACTTGGTCGTATGAATCCACGGTCCAGTAATTCTTTTAACTGACTCTGAAGTTCTTTTAACTCAGACGGTGCAAGTCTATATGGAGCATGAGCAACCGGTGCAGCTCCTGGTACAAGATCTATTTGAAATTCTATAGACCTGAAAGGAGGTAGTCCCGGTAATTCTTCCGGAAATACATCGGGAAAGTCTCTTACTACATTTACATCGTTAATATTCTTCTCCTTTTCTTCAACTTTCTTTACATGTGCTAGGATGGCATAACATCCCTTTTTTAAACACTTTCGAGCTTTCAAATAGCTAATGAGATTTAGGTTTGGGTTACCTTTATCTCCGTAAATCATTATCATTGATTTATCCTTTCGAGGAATACGAATTTCCTTTTCAGCACACACCACTTCGACTCCTACTTTGGACATCCAGTCCATGCCAATAATTACGTCAAAACTTCCTAATTCTATGGGTATCAAATCAATCTTAAATGTTTCTCCGGCTAAATTTATTTTACAATCACGGCAAATTTTATCGACTTTAATTAGTTTACCATTAGTTAACTCAATCATGTACTTAGCATCTAGAGGTAATGATGAACAATTCAATTTAGTGTAAAAGTCTCTACACACATAACTTCTATCGGCACCAGTATCAAATATAATAGATGCTGATAAGTTATTAATGATAAACGTACCCGTAACCAGCTCCGGGTCTTCATACGCCTCTCTAGCATTAATAATAAATGCTCTTCCACGTGCAGATCCGTTATTCTTCTCTGGATTCGGGCACTGGCTCTTATAATGACCCTGTTTCCCATACCCATAACAAGTAACAGTGGCCAAGGCAGTTCTATTTGCATTGGTGGCAGGAGTCTTGGTGCCATTGGTATTTGTAACAGGAATCCTACAATCTTCAGCAAGATGACCCCTTCGATTACAATTATTGCATACCACATTACAATAACCAGAGTGATGTTTGTGGCATCTGTTACATAAAGCATTTCGTCCTTTGCAGCCAGAGCTTGAACCACTACCCGCACCTTGCGTGGTTTCTTGTTTCTTGTTGGATTGTTGATTACCTTCCCACTTTCTTTTGTTTTCTAATGTCTTGACATCGGTGTTCTTATCCAGAATAATCTGGTCCATCAACTCGTTTGCCATGGTGATGGCTTCGTGAATAGTCTTGGGTTTTGATGCTGTAACATTTGCTTTGACATTTTTAGGCAAACCATCTTTGTACAGTTCAATCTTCCGTTCTTCGGTTGGTACCAATTCGGGACATAGCAAAGCTAATTCCATGAATCGCTGATTGTAGTTGGTGAGTTCAGTACCAACAACTTTCAGGCTTCGTAATTCAGCTTCCAACTTCCTAACCTCGTTCCTTGGACAATACTCGTTGATTAGCATTGTTTTGAATTCTTCCCAGGGAGTATCATAAGCTACATCTCCTCCTACGGCCTTCACATAGTTTTTCCACCACGTGAGTGCACTATCTTGTAAGGTGCACGATGCATACTTGGTCATGTCCTTCTCAATACAACCACTGATTTTAAACACAGACTCAATCTTTTCGATCCATCGGGTTAAACCGACTTGTCCTTCTGTTCCACTGAATGATGAGGGCTTGCAACCTTGAAAATTTTTGTAGGTGCATCCCACACGAGGATTTGGGTTAACTGCAGCACCTCTTGCAGCCTCGACCCATAACATTCTGTCGTTCACTCGTTGATTGATGAGTTCCTCGATTTCTTGTTCCGTCATTCGGTTCAATCACGCCATATTCTTCAATAAGAATGAAAAAAAATAATTATTCACATGGAATATTATAGATGTAGTGTGTATTTACAGTACATCGTAGCTTATTAATAATATGAACCAGTTATTATTATAAAAGCCTTTTCTTCTCATTAGCGTTTTATAACTATATCTAGGGTAGTACCTACCCGTTAAAGTTCATACTTAATAGCTTAGTACAGAAATTAATTACTACCATCCAAATAATACTCAAAATGTTATATGATCCCATGGTTTAAAACAACAGCGCATCATTTAACCCAAAACGTTTGTGTTCAAATAAATCGCTTAAAGGTTATCTTGACTGTCTCCCTGCATTTTGGCTGAGGGGCTGAAGAACTGGATGCCGGGATAGAACTAATAGGAATAGCGGGAATAGGGGTGGAAGTGTCTGGTGGAGTTGGTGCCACAACATCCTCACTAAACTCAGGATTTGGATTTTCCAATTCAGTAGCCTTTCGTTTCTTTCCTCTTTCGAACTTGTCTTTCGTAATTTCCTGTATTTCTTCCTCCTCAGGATCACTTTTCGGTTCCTCTTCAATTGATTTATCCAAAAATTGTGAGTCTTCCCCAAAGGTGTCATTTTTATCATCGGATAGGTTAATGACTGGAACACCATCTGAAGATTCTGGTTCGGAGTCGCTGAATGTGATTACAAGTTCTAAGCCAGACATCTATCACATAACAACTAGCATGTTAGTACCACATAATATTTACATATTAATTTTTAACCAACAAGGATAAGTAGTAGTTTTCTAAATCAAACACGGTCAAAGTCCAGACTCACTAATGCATCCTAACAAACTCGATAAGACACACTAATGCAAATTTTTCTGGTTCTCTAAGACCAACGCTCTGATACCACATGTCATAACCCGTCCTAAACCATAAGGATAAATAAAATAATATATGATTTCATCGCAAGGTATTGACCTCTATATGCGACATTTTTCAAAGAAAACTGCATTCGTTTTTACAATACAAACCATAACTTTTATTAAAATACAAGGTTTAAACAACATAATAATGATTATCGTTTAGCGATAATCTTAGCCTTACAAACTTTACATGTGATGATAACAACACGATTTCCAACATATTTTACATTACAAATTCTCTGATATGTAGTTTTATTTTTGACACAAATATGCATACTCAAGATCTTGCTTAAATTCAACATGATGCAGCGAAAGCTTTTAGTTATCACCTGAGAATAAACATGCTTAAAACATCAACATAAAGTTGGTGAGATATAGGTTTAATGCCGGCAACGTTATAAATATAGACCACAAGATTTCATATATAAACGTTTTAATAAAAATATTCTAAGTTGTTGAGGACTTGATAACCATACTTAACATTTAATCAATGTCGCATATTCCCATTATTATGAAATCTTACTACACCGTACCAAGTGTAGTCACCGAAACGAAGTACTGTGCAACCGTTGAATACTGGTCGTCCAGTCCGATTGGGGTTGTCAGGCCCGATAGATCTATCAACAGGATTCGCGTTTATAATACCTCATGTAAATAGTAGTTACCAAGTTACAGGGAAGTATGCCAGTGGTACAACTCAACGTAGAATATATATTTTTAATCACTTGTGTCCATAACGTAAATCATAAAATGCATGTATTCTCATCTCGAAATATTTAAAGTTTAAAAGTGGGACTATATACTCAATTTTGCCTTGAAGGTATTTAACACGACTTGGTCTCCGATAGATATCACGAACCTAACCATATATATAACATGTCAATATATTTTCTTTTCAAGTAATCGTTACATATATATATATATATATATATATATATATATATATATATATATATATACTTATAATACTTTTAATATTTTCTTAGTCCGTAGTTAGCAGTCTGTTGTTAATGGTCCACAATTAGTTACTCAATAAAATAAATAAAGACCCCATCGTATTCGTATTGATCAGAATTAATCTCGACCCATGGTACCATGTTGTCAAATGACGTGTTGCGTACATAAAGTACCGTGTTGTCAAATGACGTGTTGCGTAAAATCATGAGGTCTTATGATTAATCTTCTCGTGTTATTTACGGGTGGTCCTGAAATATATAAAATCAAATTATAAGTAATTATATATGAAATATCATATTAATTAGAAAAAATATGATTAATTTAATTTTTCTCCAAATATTTTCGTAGCTAAACTAGCTTCGGATACCCGATCTTGTTTTAGTCGTAGTTTCTTCATTACAACTCCGTTTTTGTTGGTTCAACTTGACACTTCCTTGGATCGAGTCAAATTTTTAGAATATGAACTGTAAATACCTTGGTTTACATTCGGAATCACAGGTTATAGTTCAAACTGTAGGTGAATCTTATGAAAGTAATTATTTTTGTCATAAAAACAATATCTAGATAAAATATTTACACTTTGAGTTAAACCATGAAATTTTTATGTGTTAACATATTCATAAGAAATATCATTTTTCTAAGATATGAACTTCCAATTCAAAGTTTAAAATGGTTTTTAATTATCCAACCCAAAACAGCCCCCGGCTGCACTCCGACGACGTAGATTCAGTTTTTAAGATGTTCTTTGTAAAACCAAGTTATATCTTGTTAAGTTAGCATATCATTATGATATATTACAGGTCTTGAAGTGTTTTAAAAGTTAAGTTAGAAGGATCTATTTAGTTTGCGAACAAGTTTGAAATCATTCAAACTATGTTCTTGTTGTTAAAATTTTACATCACAAAATAAGATAGCTATATGAATATGAATCGAATAAAATTATGAACAAGGTTACTACCTCAAGTTACTTGGACAAAGTTACTGCAAAAGATAAGAAAAATCCTAGAACTAAAAGAGTGGTGGAGTTGGATCAAAAGGTTGGAAGTAAAATTGTATTCTTGGAAGGATTATTGAAGTGTTCTTGTAAGGAATTTATTATGATGATTAAGGCTTGTTTTTGAAGCTAGATCTTCATGGTTATTTACTGAGATTGTGAAGAACACTTAAGGTTCCTAAGAGTGTGTTTTTGGTTAGAGAAATAGGTAGTAAAAATTGAAGATGGATGGTGTATATATGGTGGTGATGGCGTGATTTAATGGGGAACAAGAACAAAATTTTGTGTTGTAATCTTGTATAATTAGTCAACTAACTTCCAAATTCTAATTACCTCTTATCTAGGGCAGTATTAAAGGTGATTAGGATGTTGATTTGATATGTATATACTAATAGTAAATACGTATAGAAGCTGGGTAAGATACGGGTACATATACTCTAGATATACTTGTAGAAATCTTGAGAAAACGGAACTAGAATTCAAATATAACTATCTTTTGCAAATATACTTATATTGTTTTATGTATAAAAGCCCTTTAAAAGTGATTAAATACATATCTATACGATACATGTATAAGCATTATAAGTTTTAAGTATTTATGTCAAAAAACGTTACGTATAGTTATCGTTTTGAAAACTTAAGTTAGTAGTTTCAAAATATACTTATAACTCATTATTATTAGTACACAATGAGATGTTAAACCATCCTTAGATCATGTTAAATATATATAAATACATATATATACACAAACGTATAATTATCGTATGTTATATAATTCGTGATATCATCGGTCAAATTGGATGGTCAAACGTTGAGTAAAACTCTTTTCAAAAAAAAAATAAGTCTCAACAATTTAGATTGCTTATCATGTTGGTAAGGTTTAATTTATGTAAATATTAATCTCATAAGTATAAAATGATCGAAAAAATCCGGGTCGTTACAGTACCTACCAGTTAAATAAATTTCGTCCCGAAATTTTAAAGTTGTACCTATTTTGCGTTCTCGGGAAACAAATGTTGGTACTTTTGTTTCATCTGATCCTCTCATTCCCAAGTAAACTTGGGACTCCTTCGAGCATTCCAACGAACCTTAACGATTGGTATGTTGCTCTGCTTGAACCGTTTAACTTCACGGTCCATGATTTCGACTGGTTCTTCTATGAATTATAGTTTTTCATCGTCTTGGATTTCTTCAAGAGGACTGGTGAGATCTTCCTTTGCAAGACATTTCTTAAGGTTTGAGACGTGAAATGTATTATGTACTCTGGCGAGTTGTTGCGGTAACTCGAGTCGATAAGCTACCGGTCCAATGCGTTCGATGATCTTGAACGGGCCTACATACCTTGGGTTCAGTTTACCCCTTTTACCGTAATGTATTACACCTTTCCAAGGTGACACCTTTAGCATAACCATGTCACCGATCTGAAACTCTAATGGTTTTCTTCGGACATCTGCGTAGCTCTTTTGGCGACTACGGGCTGTTCTCAATCTCTCCTTGATTTGTACTATCTTATCAGTCGTTTCGTGTATGATCTCGGGACCAGTTAATTGTCGATCTCCTACTTCATTCCAACAGATAGGGGATCTACACTTCCTTCCATACAGTGCTTCGAATGGTGCAGCTTTAATACTCGCATGATAACTATTATTATACGAGAATTCTGCTAATGGTAGATATTTATCCCATCCGTTTCCAAAATCGATCACACATGCCCTGAGCATGTCTTCAAGAGTCTGAATTGTTCTTTCACTCTGCCCGTCAGTTTGTGGATGATATGCGGTGCTCATATCCAAACGAGTTCCCAGGGCCTCCTGTAGTGATTGCCAAAAATTTGATGTAAATCTACTATCACGATCGGATATAATGGAAATAGGTATTCCATGCCTTGAAACAATTTCCTTTATGTATAATCGTAATAGTTTCTCCATTCTATCCGTTTCTTTTATAGGCAAGAAATGTGCAGATTTGGTGAGACGATCAACTATTACCCAAATGGTGTCATAACCCCAGGCAGTCTTAGGTAACTTTGTGATGAAATCCATGGTAATACCATCCCATTTCCATTCTGGGATTTCTAGTTGTTGAAGTAACCCTGACGGCTTCTGGTGTTCTACTTTAACTTTGGAACAAGTTAAACATTCCCCAACATATGTTGCAACATCTGTCTTTAAATTAGGCCACCAATAATGCATCTTAAGATCTTGGTACATCTTTCCAATTCCAGGATGTATCGAGTATCCTGTCTTATGCGCCTCATTCAATATCAACTTCCTTAATCCACCCAACTTCGGTACCCAAATACGGTTTGCAAAATATCGAATTCCGTCTTCCCGTATAACAAGTTGCTTCTCATACTTCTTCATTATTTCATTTCCTATGTTTTCTTTAGTAAGAGCTTCTCGTTGAGCCTCTTTGATTTGTGAGTTGAGATTCATGCGAATTTTTATGTTCATCGCTCGTACTCAAATTGGTTCCCGTTCCTTTCTGCTTAAAGCGTCGGCCACTACGTTCGCTTTCCCGGGATGATAGCGAATTTCACAATCATAGTCGTTTATCAGCTCAACCCACCTACGTTGCCTCATGTTCAGCTGTTTCTGATCAAAAATATGTTGAAGGCTTTTATGATCAGTAAACACAGTGCATTTAACTCCATATAAATAGTGTCTCCATATCTTCAATGCCTTCAATGCAAACACTACTACCCCCAATTCTAGATCATGCGTCGTGTAATTCCGCTCGTGAATCTTCAATTGTCGAGATGCGTATGCAATAACTTTCTTTCGTTGCATAAGGACGCAACCAAAACCTTGTCGCGAAGCGTTACAATATATCTCAAAATCATCGTTCCCTTCAGGTAACAATAAAATAGACACCGTAGTCAACTTCTTCTTCAGTAATTGAAATGCACTCTCCTGCTCAGAGGTCCATTCGTACTTCTTCCCTTTTTGCGTTAACGCTGTTAATGGTTTAGCTATTCGGGAAAAATCTTGAATAAACCTTCTATAATAACCGGCTAAACCCAAAAATTGGCGTATCTGCGTTGGTGTCTTAGGAGTCTCCCATTTTTCAATGGCCTCAATTTTAGCTGGGTCAACCTGAATTCCTTTGCTACTAACAACGTGGCCAAGAAATTGCACTTCTTTCAACCAAAACGCACACTTAGAAAATTTGGCGTATAACTGTTCTTTTCTTAGCAATTCTAATACCAACCTTAAATGCTGCTCATGCTCTTGCTCATTTTGGAATAGATGAGAATATCATCAATGAAAACGATAACAAACTTATCTAGATACGGACTACAAACTCGATTCATGAGGTCCATGAATACAGCTGGTGCATTCATCAATCCAAACATCATGACTAAAAATTCGTAATGACCGTAGCGTGTTCGAAAAGCAGTTTTCGGAATATCTTCTTCTTTGACACGTAGTTGATGATAGCCCGATCTTAAGTCGATTTTCGAGTACACACATGATCCTTGCAATTGATCAAATAAGTCGTCAATTCTCGGTAGTGGATACCGATTCTTGATAGTTAACTTATTTAATTCACGATAATCTATACACATCCTAAAAGATCCATCTTTCTTTTTAACAAATAAAATTGGAGCTCCCAACGGTGAAGTACTTGGTCGTATTAATCCACGGTCCAGTAATCCTTTTAACTGACTCTGAAGTTCTTTTAACTCAGACAGTGCAAGTCTATATGGAGCACGAGCAACCGGTGCAGCTCCTGGTACAAGATCTATTTGAAATTCTACAGACCTGAAGGGAGGTAGTCCCGGTAATTCTTCTGGAAATACATCGGGAAAGTCTCTTACTACATTTACATCGTTAATATTCTTCTCCTTTTCTTCAACTTTCTTTACATGTGCTAGGATGGCATAACATCCCTTTTCTAAATACTTTCGAGCTTTCAAACAGCTAATGAGATTTAGGTTTGGGTTACCTTTATCTCCGCAAATCATTATCATTGATTTATCCTTTCGAGGAATACGAATTGCCTTTTCAGCACACACCACTTCGACTCCTACTTTGGACATCCAGTCCATGTCGATAATTACGTCAAAACTTCCTAATTCTATGGATATCAAATCAATCTTAAATGTTTCTCCGGCTAAATTTATTTTACAATCACGGCAAATTTTATCGGCTTTAATTAGTTTACCATTAGCTAACTCAATCATGTACTTAGCATCTAGATTTAATGATGAACAATTCAATTTAGCGTAAAAGTCTCTACACACATAACTTCTATCGGCACCAGTATCAAATATAATAGATGCTGATAAGTTATTAATGATAAACGTACCCGTAACCAGCTCCGGGTCTTCATACGCCTCTCTAGCATTAATAATAAATGCTCTTCCACGTGTAGATCCGTTATTCTTCTCTGGATTCGGGCACTGGCTCTTATAATGACCCTGTTTCCTACACCCATAACAAGTAACAATGGCCAAGGCAGTTCTATTTGCATTGGTGGTAGGAGTCTTGGTGCCATTGGTATTTGTAACAGGAATCCTACAATCTTCAGCAAGATGACCCCTTCGATTACAATTATTGCATACCACATTACAATAACCAGAGTGATGTTTGTGGCATCTGTTACATAAAGCATTTCGTCCTTTGTAACCAGAGCTTGAACCACTACCCGCACCTTGCGTGGTTTCTTGTTTCTTGTTGGATTGTTGATTACCTTCCCACTTTCTTTTGTTTTCTGATGTCTTGACATCGGTGTTCTTATCCAGAATAATCTGGTCCATCAACTCGTTTTCCATGGTGATGGCTTCGTGAATAGTCTTGGGTTTCGATGCTGTAACATTTGCTTTGACATTTTTAGGCAAACCATCTTTGTACAGTTCTATCTTCCGTTCTTCGGTTGGTACCAATTCGGGACATAGCAAAGCTAATTCCATGAATCGCTGATTGTAGTTAGTGAGTTCAGTACCAACAACTTTCAGGCTTCGTAATTCAGCTTCCAACTTCCTAACCTCGTTCCTTGGACAATACTCATTGATTAGCATTGTTTTGAATTCTTCCCAGGGAGTATCATAAGCTACCTCTCCTCCTACGGCCTTCACATAGTTTTTCCACCACGTGAGTGCACTATCTTGTAAGGTGCACGATGCATACTTGGTCATGTCCTTCTCAATACAACCACTGATTTTAAACACAGACTCAATCTTTTTGATCCACCAGGTTAAACCGGCCGGTCCTTCTATTCCACTGAATGATGAGGGCTTGCAACCTTGAAAAGTTTTGTAGGTGCATCCTACACGAGAATTTGGTTTAACTGCAGCACCTCTTGCAGCCTCGACCCATAACATTCTGTCGTTCACTCGCTGATTGATGAGTTCCTCGATTTCTTGTTCCGTCATTCGGTTCAATCGCGCCATATTCTTCAATAAGAATGAAAAAAAATAATTATTCACATGGAATATTATAGATGTAGTGTGTATTTACAGTACATCGTAGCTTATTAATAATATAAACCAGTTATTATTATAAAAGCCTTTTCTTCTTATTAGCGTTTTATAACCATATCTAGGGCAGTACCTTCCCATTAAAGTTCATACTTAATAGCTTAGTACAGAAATTAATTACTACCATCCAAATAATACTCAACCATGGAAAATTATTGCATTTCACACTTCACTATTTTACATATGCTTATCTTACATCAAACATTAAACAAACCACACTAGTAATATTATACAAAATGTTATATGATCCCATGGTTTAAAACAACAGCGCATCATTTTACCCAAAACGTTTGTGTTCAAAGAAATCGCTTAAAGGTTATCTTGACTGTCTCCCTGCGTTTTGGCTGAGGGGCTGAAGAACTGGATGCCGGGATAGAACTAATAGGAATAGTGGGAATAGGGGTGGAAGTGTCTGGTGGAGTTGGTGCCACAACATCCTCACAAAACTCGGGATTTGGATTTTCCAATTCAGTAGCCTTTCGTTTCTTTCCTCTTTCGAACTTGTCTTTCGTAATTTCCTGTATTTCTTTCTCCTCAGGATCACTTTCCGGTTCCTCTTCAATTGATTCATCCAAAAATTGTGAGTCTTCCTCAAAGGTGTCGTTTTCATCATCGGATAGGTTAATGACTGGAACACCATCTGAAGATTCTGGTTCGGAGTCGCTGAATGTGATAACAAGTTCTAAGCCAGACGTCTATCACATAACAACTAGCACGTTAGTACCACATAATATTCACATATTAATTTTTAACCAACAAGGATAAGCAATAGTTTTCTAAATCAAACACGGTCAAAGTCCAGACTCACTAATGCATCCTAACAAACTCGATAAGACACACTAATGCAAATTTTTCTGGTTCTCTAAAACCAACACTCTGATACCACATATCATAACCCGTCCTAAACCATAAGGACAAATATAATAACATATGATTTCATCGCAAGGTATTGACCTCTATATGCGACATTTTTCAAAGAAAACTGCATTCGTTTTTACAATACAAACCATAACTTTTATTAAAATACAAGGTTTAAACAACATAATAATGATTATCGTTTAGCGATAATCTTAGCCTTACAAACTTTACATGTGATGATAACAACATGATTTCCAACATATTTTACGTTACAAATTCTCCGATATGCAGTTTTATTTTTGACACAAATATGCATACTCAAGATCTTGCTTAAATTCAACATGATGCAGCGGAAGCTTTTAGTTATCACCTGAGAATAAACATGCTTAAAACGTCAACATAAAGTTGGTGAGATATAGGTTTAATGCCGGCAACGTTATAAATATAGACCACAAGATTTCATATATAAACGTTTTAATAAAAATATTCTAAGTTGTTGAGCACTTGATAACCATACTTAACATTTAATCAACGTCGCATATTCCCTTTATTATGAAATCTTACTACACTGTACCAAGTGTAGTCACCGAAATGAAGTACTGTGCAACCGTTGAATACTGGTCGTCCAGTCCGGTTGGGGTTGTCAGGCCCGATAGATCTATCAACAGGATTCGCGTTTACAATACCTGATGTAAATAGTAGTTACCAAGTTACAGGGAAGTATGCCAGTGGTATAACTCAACGTAGAATATATATTTTTAATCACTTGTGTCCATAACGTAAATCATAAAATGCATGTATTCTCATCTCCAAATATTTAGAGTTTAAAAGTGGGACTATATACTCACTTTTGCCTTGAAGGTATTTAACACGACTTGGTCTCCGATAGATATCACGAACCTAACCATATATATAATATATCAACATATTTTCTTTTCAAGTAATCGTTACCTATATATATACTTATAATACTTTTAATATTTTCTTAGTCCGTAGTTAGCAGTCTGTTGTTAATGGTCCATAATTAGTTGCTCAATTAAATAAATAAAGACCCCATTGTATTCGTATTGATCAGAATTAATCTCGACCCATGGTACCATATTGTCAAATGACGTGTTGCGTACATAAAGTACCGTGTTGTCAAATGACGTGTTGCGTACAATCATGAGGTCTTATGATTAATCTTCTCGTGTTGTTTACGGGTGGTCCTGAAATATATAAAATCAAATCATAAGTAAATATATATGAAATATCATATTAATTAGAAAAAATATGATTAATTTAATTTTTCTCCAAATATTTTCGTAGCTAAACTAGCTTCGGATACCCGATCTTGTTTTAGTCGTAGTTTCTTCATTACAACTCCGTTTTTGTTGGTTCAACTTGCCACTTCCTTGGATCGAGTCAAATTTTAAGAATATGAACTGTAAATACCTTGGTTTACATTCGGAATCACAGGTTATAGTTCAAACTTTAGGTAAATCTTATGAAAGTAATCATTTTTGTCATAAAAACAATATCTAGATAAAATATTTACACTTTGAGTTAAACCATGAATTTTTATGTGTTAACATATTCATAAGAAATATCATTTTTCCAAGATATGAACTTCCAATTCAAAGTTTAAAATGGTTTTTAATTATCCAACCCAAAACAGCCCCCGGTTGCACTCCGACGACGTAGATTCAGTTTTTAAGATGTTCTTTGTAAAACCAAGTTATATCTTGTTAAGTTAGCATATCATTATGATATATTACAGGTCTTGAAGTGTTTTAAAAGTTAAGTTAGAAGGATCTATTTAGTTTGCGAACAAGTTTGAAATCATTCGAACTATGTTCTTGTTGTTAAAATTTTACATCACAAAATAAGATAGCTATATGAATATGAATCGAATAAAATTATGAACAAGGTTACTACCTCAAGTTACTTGGAAAAAGTTACTGCAAAAGATAAGAAATCCTAGAACCAAAAGAGTGGTGGAGTTAGATCAAAAGGTTAGAAGTAAAATTGTATTCTTGGAAGGATTATTGAAGTGTTCTTGTAAGGAATTTATTATGATGATTAAGGCTTGTTTTTGAAGCTAGATCTTCATGGTTATTTGCTGAGATTGTGAAGAACACTTAAAGTTCCTAAGAGTGTATTTTTGGTTAGAGAAATAGGTAGTAAAAATTGAAGATGGATGGTGTGTATATGGTGGTGATGGCGTGATTTAATGGGGAACAAGAACAAAATTTTGTGTTGTAATCTTGTGTAATTAGTCAACTAACTTTCAAATTCTAATTACCTCTTATCTAGGGCAGTATTAAAGGTGATTAGGATGTTGATTTGATATGTATATACTAATAGTAAATGCGTATAGAAGCTGGATATGATACGGGTACATATACTCTAGATATACTTGTAGAAATCTTGAGAAAACGGAACTAGAATTCAAATATAACTATCTTTTGTAAATATACTTATATTGTTTTATGTATAAAAGCCCTTTAAAAGTGATTAAATGCATATCTATACGATACATGTATAAGCATTATAAGTTTTAAGTATTTATGTCAAAGAACGTTACGTATAGTTATCGTTTTGAAAACTTAAGTTAGTAGTTTCAAAATATACTTATAACTCATTGTTATTAGTACACAATGAGATGTTAAACCATCCTTAGATCATGTTAAATATATATAAATACATATATATACACAAACGTATAATTATCGTATGTTATATAATTCATGATATCATCGGTCAAATTGGATGGTAAAACGTTGAGTAAAACTCTTTTCAAAAAAAAAATAAGTCTCAACAATTTAGATTGCTTATCATATTGGTAAGGTTTAATTTATGTAAATATTAATCTCATAAGTATAAAACGATCGGAAAAATCCGGGTCGTTACACCAAACGACGCAATGAGCATGGTGTTTGGGATTAAACTACCCAAGTCATGGTCAAACTCCAAAAGCTAACACATCCAAAAGGCGTCCCCTAACAAGCGGGATCTCTAATCCAACCGTATGCGCTTACCCTTATCCACGCCGGAACCTATAAAATGGTAAACAACGAGAGGGTAAGCTAACGATTAGTGAATGCAATAATTACACACATACATATATAATATATCTATTTGCAAACACTTACACGCATACCGTATACATTCTAGCAAACACAATTAGCTTATCGTCATAAATACAAGCTATAACCTCCAATAACCAACTAGCATAACAATAGCATATTTAACTTGAACAAGTATAATATGCTTACTCTACAACACAATAACCATGGTTAACCAATCGAACAAGGAACGGTGTTTAAAGACCGTCGGAGCTCATAACTACCATTAGTGCACTTAACACTTCGTACACTAACCCCACGGGTGGCATCTTAACACGTCGATACTTCACCTCGAGTGGCGCCTTAACACATCGGCACTTCACCCTTCAACTTACTTGGAGTGGCATCTTAGCACATAGATACTTCACTCCAGGTGGTGTCTTAACACATCGACACTTCACCCCGGGTGGCGTCTTTAACACATCGACACTTCACCCGTCATATTACTTTGAGTGGTGTCTTAGCACATCGACACTTCACATCTCACGCTATAACAAATAAATACATTATATACCTACGCATATAATCATTCCACTCACCTTACGCCTTTGGTGAATCAATAAACCAAGCTTGAATCTTCAAGGTAACGCACCTATTATAATATACACATAATCAATCAACCATTCAAGTTGGTCAAACCCACAACACTCACTACTACTAGGTCATTTTGACCCATTTGAACACTTAACCCTAAAATTGGGTCATCTTTTGCCAAAACCCTAACATTAGCCAAGTTAGGTCTTAAAACACCTTTTAACAATAAGTTTATGCATTAATCACAAACATTAACCAACCTAGGTCCATTTTGACCCGTTTGACCAATTTAAGGTTAACACACCCATTTCGGGTCACCCATTAACCCACACAACGCCCACTTACATATATATAGGTGTGCTAGCAATTTACTAACTACTTAAGGTTCATTAACAACAATTAATACTTGAAAAACCCTAGTTAGTCCTCTTTGAGTCAACATAACCCAAATTCACCCAAAATACCCAATTTACTAACAAAGTGGGTTTTAAGTTCACCATAAGCCCTAACTCTAACCCTTACACAAAATTGAATCAAGAAATCAAGATTAGAGCATACCACTACCACCAAAATGTAGCTAGGAAGTAGATGAACAACTTTAGAACTTGAGCTTAAGCAAGAATCCTCCTTCTTCTTCTCCAAAATGAGTTTTCTCACATTAGGTTATCACTCTCTCTCTAGAATTGAATGGATGAGGTTGAAGTAGATGGAAATGGAGTTAATGAGGCTCCATAAACTGATCTAAGGCCTTAAAGTTGGCCCTTTTGTGAATTTACCAAATTGCCCTCAAAATATCTAATTTAAAAGAAAGAAGGAATCTGTCACAGACAAACGGCGCGGCGCGCCACTCCCCCAGATCAGATTCTTTTTCATTTTAAAATGTACAACGAAACCCCCACTTCAAGCATCTTATGTACACTTTATGTACACAACAATTATTTGGGTCTTACAACTCTCCCCCACTTGAACCGGAGCGCGTCCTCGCGATCCAAGCCGCATGACAAGAATTAAGATAAACCAACACAAACTCTTCGGGCTCCCAAGTAAACTCGGAACCCTTACTACGACGCCATTGAACTTTAAAAGTCCTAACCTCTTTATGTCTCAACCTTTTGACCTTCTCATCGAGGATAGCAATCGGTTCCTCAATATACTCTAACTTATTGTTTAGTTCAATCTCGTCTAATGGCACTCACGAAGAATCATCCGCAAGACACTTACGGAGATGGGAAACATGAAATGTGTTATGGATCCCCGCAAGCTCTTCGGGTAATTCCAAACGATACTTGACTTCACCAACACAAGCTAAAACCTTAAATGGTCCAATAAACCGAGGAGCTAACTTCTCCCGTTTTATAAACCGAATAATGCCTTTCCATGGCGAAACTTTAAGCATCACCATGTCACCTTCTTGAAATTCGATCGTTCGTCTACGTTTGTCGGCATACGACTTTTGTCTATCTTGAGCCTTTTTCAAATGATCCCGAATAATATCAATCTTGTTATTCGTCTCCAAAACCAAATCGGTACTCCCGATTTCTCTTTGACCTACTTCACCCCAACAAATTGGAGTTCGACATCTTCGCCCATATAGCATCTCATAAGGTGGCATCCCGATACTAGTGTGATAACTATTATTGTACGAGAATTCCACCAAAGGAAAATGCTCATCCCAACTACCACCGAAATCAATAATGTATGCCCGTAACATATCTTCCAAAGTTTAAATTGTACGTTCGGTTTGATCGTCTGTTTGAGGATGATACGCCGTGCTTAATTTTAATTGTGTACCCATATCTTCGTGAAAATTTTCCCAAAACTGAGATGTAAAACGAGTATCTCTATCCGAAACAATAGATATAGGAACCCCGTGTCTCGATACTACTTCCTTGACAAACAACTTAGCCAAGGCCTCCGACGATTTTGCTTCTTTAATGGGAAGAAACAAGGCACTTTTCGTCAATCGATCAACTATTACTCAAATCAAATCAAATTGGGTACTCGCCGTCTTAGGTAACTTTGTAATGAAATCCATGGTAATGTGCTCCCATTTCCACTTCGGGATTTCTAACGGTTGTAACTTACCATACGGCTTTTAGTGCTCGGCCTTAACTTGCAAACACGTGACACATTGCTCGACATACTCACAACATCACGTTTCATGCCCGGCCACCAATAATCCTTCCTCAAATCATGATACATTTTCGTCGCGCCCGGATGAATGGAATACTTTGACTTATGTGCTTCATCAAGTAGCACTCGCCGGTAATCCCCCATCTTAGGCACCCACACCCTTCCTTGAAAAGACAACAAACCACGCGAACCCATAGTAATGAATTCCGATCGCCCCACAATTCGTTCTGCATGCTTGTTGTGAACGTAAGCCTCTATTTGAGTCACACCAGGTTTTTCAAGAAAATCGTTAGTAATAATCATACGTAACAATCCCAATCATAACGCCAGGTGGTGACTCTTTCGACTTAACGCATCCGCGACCACATTCGCCTTGCCCGGATGATAAAGTATTTCACAATCATAATCTTTTACCACATCCATCCACCTACGTTGACGATAATTCAAATCTCGTTGATTAAAGAGACGTTTCAAGCTCTTATGATCCGAATAAATCGTAATCTTAACACCATACAAGTAATGGCGCCAAATTTTCAACGCATGCACAACCACCGCCAACTCAAGATCATGAGTCGGATATCTCGTTTCGTGTTCCTTTAGTTGTCGAGAGGCATAAGCGATGACTTTAACTCTTTGCATTAGAACACACCCGAGCCCATTTAACTAAGCATCACAATAGACCGTCATGTCTTCCACTCCTTCCGGCAGCACTAACACCGGAGCTTGACACAATTTCTCTTTTAGCAATTGAAAAGCAATTTCTTGCTCGTTCTCCCAAGTAAATCTCGCGTTCTTCCTCGTAAATTTCGTCAATGAAGAAGCGATCTTAGAAAAGTCTTGGATAAACCGACGATAATAACCGGCCAATCCGAGAAAACTTCGGACTTCCGTAGGTGTAGTCGGTTGTCTCCAACTCTTCACTGTCTCTATCTTCCCCGGATCTACTTGAATACCGTCTTTGTTCACAATGTGGCCAAGGAATTGAACCTCCCTTAGCCAAAATTCACATTTGGAGAACTTAGCATACAACTTCTCCTTTCGTAGCATCTTCAATACTTCACGCAAATGGCGTTCATGTTCGTTCATACTTTTTGAATAAACAAGTATATCGTCGATGAACACAATTACCGACTTGTCTAACATAGGTTGGCAGACTCGGTTTATAAGGTCCATGAATGCCGCCGGTGCATTCGTAAGACCAAAAGGCATAACCACAAACTCAAAATGCCCATAACGCGTTCGAAAAGCCGTTTTCTCGATATCTTCCTCACGGACCCGCATTTGGTGATAGCCGGACCGTAGGTCGATTTTAGAGAAATACGTTGCACCTTGGAGTTGGTCAAACAAATCGTCAATCCTAGGCAAAGGATAACGATTCTTGATCGTCACTTTATTCAACTCCCGGTAATCGATGCACATCCGCATACTACCATCCTTCTTTTTCACGAATAAAATCGGAGCGCCCCATGGTGAAGCACTCGGTCGAATAAAACCCTTCTCAAGTAACTCTTGGGTTTGATTTAACAACTCTTGCATTTCCGTTGGTGCTAAATGATAAGGAGTTTTAGCAATGGGGGTAGCCCCCGGAACCAACTCAATGCGAAATTCAACTTGCCTTTCCGCCGGAACACCCGGTAATTCGTCCGAAAAAACGTCTTCGAATTCACTAACCACCGAAATTTCACGAATGGGTGGTGGCTCATCACGAGTATCAACAACATGGGCAAGAAAAGCCATGCCTCCACTAACAAGGAAACGACGTGCCCGTGCAAAAGAACATATCGGTACAAGTCTTCTTCGTTTATCGCCATGAATAATTAACTCTCCCCCACTTGGGGTCTTTACCCGAATAAACTTACCATGGCATGCAATGTCGGCTCTATTTCGATCGAGCCAATCCATACCCACAACGATATCAAAATCACCCAAAGTCATCGGTATGATATCGATTTTAAAACTTTCGGCACCAAATACAACATCACAATTTTTACACACATCAACCACTAGCACTGTCTTGCCGTCCGCTATTTCGACTTCTACCGAACGACTTAACTTAGCTAATGGTTTATTAAGTTTAGGCACAAATTTTGGTGACACGAACGACAAGTTAGCACCACTATCGAAAAGTATCCTTGTCGGATGAGAATTAACCATGAAAGTACCTGAGACAACTTCGTTCGATTGTTTGACTTTATCATTGGTCATCAAGTAATTTCGACCCCTAGTCATACCCGCCACCTTTTCTAACCGCTTAACATTATCATTGCGCAACTCGGGACACTCGGGCCTTTTGTGCCCCTCCTTACCACAATTGAAACAAGTGATTTTGGTTGTGGAGGATAAACTTGGACATTCACGAGCCATGTGGCCCTTTTGTCCACAATTGTAACACGAATAAGAAAAATCCCCGGAAGCACATTTATTTCCACCACTAGCATTACCGAAACCCTTTTTGTTCTTTTTGCTCGAAAAGTTCGAATGGTTCGAACCTTCACTCTTTCTCTTGCCAAAAGTAAAGCCGCTCTTCCTCAATACTAGCGCCTCAAAACCCTTGGCCATATCAAATAACTCATCAAAAGTTTTCACCACCGTTACACTAATCTTATCTTGATAACAATCATTCAACGTTCGGTAAAAGTCTTCCTTCAACATCTTATCATTCCCGACATACTCCGGGCAAAATTGGGTCTTGGACAAAAACACGGATTTGAGAGTGTTCAAATCCATTGACCCTTGCCTCAAGGAACATAACTCGTCCTTAAGCCTAGTAAGATCGGCCGAAGTTCGGTATTCCTTGAAAAATTCGAACTTGAATTCATCCCACGTGAATTCCATGCATTTCTCTTCACCATAAACTTGGAGCTTTGCGTCCCACCACAACTTAGCATCACCCCTCAACATACCACACCCGTACCTTGTCTTCTTATCGTGAGGACACTCACAAGTACGGAAGGCCCCCTCCATATCGGAGATCCAACGGGCACTCTTTAGAGGGTCTCGTTCACCTTCAAAGGTGGGAGGTTGAGAATCCTTGAAGTTCTTATAGAGAAAGTCCCGTCTTCCCACATTATCTTCGTGAAGAACGGCCTTCACTTTCTCCTTGACTACATTGACTAATTGCTCGTCAATCGTTTCTAGAAACATTTTCTTAACATCCTAGAGGAACTCCGCCTTTTGACATTTAAAGATGGCCTCAACTTTGGCCGTGAACTCAACGTCCTCACTCGTACTTCCATCATTGGTGTCGTGTCCATTTCTCATCTTCATTCTATAAAATGGAAAAGATTTAAACAACGAAACGAAGGACTTAACACATATGTATATACATATACACCACACTACTCCATCTTGCTCGACAATCGTCGTACATTACTTGTTTGACACGATTTGCACCCGTAACAACGGTAGCTAATCATTGTTACGCGAGCACGTCGCATTAACTTGCTAGTACCACGTCCATCTCGCTTGATGATTGCTAAACACAACACAAAACCATTAGCACGAGGTTAGTTCACATAAACCAAAGTACTAACAATTCCCGATTAGACCCAAAGTCCTACAAGTCCCGCATAAAGCGTACACACAATAAAGTCTAAGTCTAGGCACCTATCTCAAGTCGCCTAAATCACTTAGACCGTACTCTGATACCACTTGTAACACCCCAAACCAAACCACGAACAACCACGTAAAAATAACAAATTAAAAAAAAAAAAATGCTGGAACAGCATATGGCGCGGCGCGCCAAACTGGTCTGTCCCAAAAGTCATGAAACGCGAAAAAGATCGGCCACTTCCCGATATAATTAGACAAAACGCTTTTAACAACATATTCAAACATGTAAAACTAACACAATTCAAACATCAAATAAGTTTTACAAAGTGGGGCCCACTTTGGCCGTTTTACGAGTTTAATACATAACGTGAGTTTTGACCACCAAAAAGTTTAAGTACCAAACGACGCAATGAGCATGGTGTTTGGGATTAAACTACCCAAGTCATGGTCAAACTCCAAAAGCTAACACATCCAAAAGGCGTCCCCTAACAAGCGGGATCTCTAATCCAACCGTATGCCCTTACCCTTATCCACGCCGGAACCTATAAAATGGTAAACAACGAGAGGGTAAGCTAATGCTTAGTGAATGCAATAATTATTCACATACATATATAATATATCTATTTGCAAACACTTACACGCATACCGTATACATGGTAGCAAACACAATTAGCTTATCGTCATAAATACAAGCTATAACCTCCAATAACCAACTAGCATAACAATAGCATATTTAACTTGAACAAGTATAATATGCTTACTCTACAACACAATAACCATGGTTAACCAATCGAACAAGGAACGGTGTTTAAAGACTTTCGGAGTTCATAACTACCATTAGTGCACTTAACACTTCGTACACTAACCCCACGGGTGGCATCTTAACACGTCGATACTTCACCTCGAGTGGCGCCTTAACACATCGGAACTTCACCCTTCAACTTACTTGGAGTGGCATCTTAGCACATCGATACTTCACTCCGGGTGGTGTCTTAACACATCGACACTTCACCCCGGGTGGCGTCTTAACACATCGACACTTCACCCATCATATTACTTTGAGTGGTGTCTTAGCACATTGACACTTCACTCGTCACGTGAAATGTGGTGTCTTAGCACATCGACACTTCACATCTCACGCTACAACAAATAAATACATTATATACCTACGCATATAATCATTCCACTCACCTTACGCCTTTGGTGAATCAATAAACCAAGCTTGAATCTTCAAGGTAACGCACCTATTATAATATACACATAATCAATCAACCATTCAAGTTGGTCAAACCCACAACACTCACTACTACCAGGTCATTTTGACCCATTTGAACACTTATCCCTAAAATTGGGTCATCTTTCGACAAAACCCTAACATTAGCCAAGTTAGGTCTTAAAACACCTTTTAACACTAAGTTTATGCATTAATCACAAACATTAACCAACCTAGGTCCATTTTGACCTGTTTAACCAATTTAAGGTCAACACACCCATTTCGGGTCACCCATTAACCCACACAACGCCCACTTACATATATATAGGTGTGCTAGTAATTTACTAACTACTTAAGGTTCATTAACAACAATTAATACTTGAAAAACCCTAGTTAGTCCTCTTTGAGTCAACATAACCCAAATTCACCCAAAACACCCAATTTACTAACAAAGTGGGTTTTAAGTTCACCATAAACCCTAACTCTAACCCTTACACAAAATTGAATCAAGAAATCAAGATTAGAGCATACCACTACCACCAAAACGTAGCTAGGAAGTAGATGAACAACTTTAGAACTTGAGCTTAAGCAAGAATCCTCCTTCTTCTTCTCCAAAATGAGTTTTCTCACACTAGATTATCACTCTCTCTCTAGAATTGAATGGATGAGGTTGAAGTAGATGGAAATGGAGTTAATGAGGATCCATAAACTGATCTAAGGCCTTAAAGTCGGCCCTTTTGTGAATTTACCAAATTGCCCTCAAAATATCTAATTTAAAAGAAAGAATGAATCTGTCACAGACAAACGGCGCGGCGCGCCAAAAGGCCGCGCGGCGCGCCACTCCCCCAGATCAGATTATTTTTCATTTTAAAATGTACAACGAAACCCCCACTTCAAGCATCTTATGTACACTTTATGTACACAACAATTATTTGGGTCTTACAGAAATTAGGTTTAAATTTGGTCGAAAATTTCCGGGTCGTCACAGTACCTACCCGTTAAAGAAATTTCGTTCCGAAATTTGATCGAGATGGTTATGGCTAACACTAAAAATGTTTTCATGACGAATATGAGTTGATAGATAGAGTTTTATCACCGTTGAGTAATATGAATAAGAAAATTCGATTACTCGAAGTGTACGAGTGAAGCTATCACAAAAGAGTGAAAAGTTTCGTCTTAACTTTTGACGTAGTCACGGTTGAATTCCGGAATTCAAGGGATTTAGAGAAAATCTACGTAATCTATATAAGATTTGATTCTTCGTAATTCAAGGAAATTATTATCCTCTTTGGTTAAACGCGATAATCTGTCTTGATTGCTTTGTCTGATATTTTACTATAAATGAACTTCTTTTGTTCCATTATTTTCACAACTCTCATCCTTTATACTTCAATTCATATTTCCAAAACATTTGCCAAATTATCAGAAGTCACTGGAAAAGATAGAATTATCAAGAAAATATGTTCTTGATTTTGTTTAGAGATTAGATAGAATGTAAGAGTCGTGTAACATGGCACATGATGACGGTATGGTCTGTGAATCATCATGTTTCATTAGAAACTCAGCATGACTTACTGTAATATAATCACTTTGATCAAGTGTCATTATATTATACTAACTCATGCTTCAATTCTCAACACTACTTCAAAAACATTCATATTTTAAATTCGAATTTTTCAGAATTTAGAAACTAAAACAGTTTCCTTTATGATGTAATACTGATATCGCGAAGAGATAAATGATTTTAGCTAAGAATAGTTATGAAAATATCTTCAGAAATATCGAGGATATTTATAATGAAAGATACGATGATATCTTAGAATTTCTAAGATCGATGAATGATGATGAAGATTTGCCCGTAAGGGTTTAGAGTAAGGAGCAAGATATTTGCTAAAGACTTCAGCATACACTGAATCATTTGGATTCTTTGGAGACAGATTTAGTCTTTGTGATTTATTCACAGCCTCCTTCATAGTTTGCTCAATCCATTTTTCAGTTCCAAACCTTCTCTTTTTCTGAGCTTTGCCAACACATTATTCTTTATCATCAAACTTTTGACTGTTAAGTCGTTTACAGTTTTTTTTTTTTTTTTTTTTGCTGCTTCATCAGCATTTTTTCAATTTCGGAGAACTAGTTCGCAGTTTGGGGTGTTTTTCAGAAACTTCACATTCGGAGTATGTAAGTCTAGGAGATAGACGTTATATGTATATATATAACTGTTGGCGTAGAAATGCTGCGAGATATAAAATACTGATTGCTAATTCCCGGTGGTTGGTATGACAATTATTGTTACAAGATTTAGATGAGTACTTGATAGAGTTTCAATGAATGTAATGATTTTTCGGAAAGTCAAAGATCAACAAGGTTGTTAGTAAGTTTACTGCTAATGTGGTGGGGTATAAACGGTTCCCCGATAACGACGACGAAGGGCAAACGTATATATCAAAGTTATAATAAGGTTTATTCGAATGCAAGATCGAAGTTGATTTGTTGGAGCTGTGACAAAATTGGCTAATTTGAAGAGAGATTGCAAAGTTATTTTTAGTAATAACAATGCCAAAGGATTCATAGATTCGTGTTAAACTTCTATTTAGGTTCCGAGAGTTTTTCAGGTGCATAACTATGTGTATAAATCCTTCTTTTCGTAGATAACGTGTGGTTGGATCATCCTCTCGATTGAGGTGTTTTCAAGAATCATGAAAGGTTTGAACGCAGATTGGAATCGTCAAGATACAAATGAGGTTTAAGATGAAATCAAGTGGCAAACTTGAAGAAATGTTTAGTTTCATATGTTATAATCAATATTTTAATTCATTTTAATTGTCCAAGGTTAGTAGTCCACAATTAGTAGTCCGTAGTTAGTAGTTCAATAATTCATATATAGTTTAATATATAATATTCAAATTAATTAATACGTATCGTGACTCATTGTATACATGTCTCAGACTCGATCGCAACTCAAGGTATATATATTATTTTAGAATCAACCTCAACCCTGTATAGCTAACTTGAGCATTACCGCATATAGAGTGTCTATGGTTATTCCCACTACAACAAAAATGACCTTACAGGACCCCCAAAAATGTCCCATTATGTGCCTGTTTGGGACCCTTTTGCTTTTGAGACACTTTGAAAGTTGGTTACTAGATAAGCCGTACCTAAAGGGTCAATAGGGCCCCAAAAAAAAATTTACCTATAAGGACCCCCAGAAAGGTCCTATCATGTGACGATCTACGTTAGTAATGGGGTTTTGGGAACCTTTATTAAAGGTCCTAAAAAAAATTTTGGGACCCTTTATTGAAGGTCCTAAAAACTAATTGGGACCTTTTTTTACGAGGGACATTGGTCCTTAAAATCATATTGGGACCCTTTATTATGAAGGAAATTGGTCCTAAAAAACATTTTTGTGACCCTATATTATGAAGGAAATTGACCCTATATTACGACCGATAAGGGTCCTAATATAGATATCATGTAATGGCCATGATATCAACATGAAACCTAAACAAATGTGACTAATTGGGAACCTATATTACGATCAACAATAGTCCTTAAAAACATATTGAGACCCTTTATTCCGAAGGAAAATGGTCCTTAAAAACATATTTGGGACCCTTTATCACGACCTATAAGGTTCCTAATATAGATATCCTGTAATGCCCATGATATCAATAGAAAATGATAAACTAATTTAGTACCCCCAAAAAGGGTCATATAAAATGTAATATGTAATGACAACGATATACTAATTAGTAAACTCAAAAAGGGTCCTAAAACTATATTATATCATTTGCTTATCATCACAATGATCTCAATGAGATATGTATTTATATTTATATTTATATTTATATTTATATTTATATTTATATATATTTATATTTATATTTATTATTTTTATTATATTTATATATTTATTATATATTATATTTATATAAAGCTTTGTTTACGAATATGAACATGTAATTAATAATTTTCATTAATAAAATAAAAATGAAATACATAATATTATTGCAAACTGAACAAAAGATAAATAACGTGACACACTTGAAAAACATCCAACAGAAAAGTAATCGAACATTTTTTTTTTTTTAAAAAGAGCAGCAACATCATCAAGCATAAGTCCCCTCTAATCCTGCGATTCAGTGTCACAACCTACAAACAAATAATTAATGTATAAGCATAAGCTTCTAAAGTTATTAAAACGAATTACATCAACAATCTAACAATGACATACCGAGAGTAAATAAGTTGGCCACGCAATAGCCACACCGGCAGCCTCTATCATTGTAGTAACAAGTTCAAATGGTCTTATCACTGTTTCATCACTTTTTATTGCGACTTGAACATTTAATTCACCCGAGCCTGGACCAATCTCTATTCCTCCAACCACTTTTAGTGGGTCTAAACTACGAAGCCAACATTTTGCGACAATCAGGGTAGGATTATTAATGCTCTTTAGGTAGACTTCTTTCCCAATCTATTTTTAATTTTCCAACTATTAATTATTCAACTATAAATATTTTAACATGGACAACAATAGTAACTAAATAGAAATATACATGTAGAGCTAAGCAATTATTTAATAATGAGACGCCCATTGTATTTGTTGATAGGACGGATGTCTTTACTAGATATATATGTATGCTAAACTAATATATGCTTTCCTTTAAAGAGATATATACTTTGCATCTACGGTCACTACATAAGTTGCAGTTCAAAATTAAACATAGGTGTAGAAAATGATATACCACTACTACTTGTTGTCAATGTTATAGTGCTTCCTGTATGACTTGTTCAGATTCATTGTTTTTAGCGCTTGTTGCTTCATCCAAGAGAAGGATACTATGCGACTTGACGATTGCACATCCAACTGAAATTAATTGCTTTTGCCCACTTGACATTTGAACTCCTCTTTAGCTAAACTTTTTATGGACAAATAAATTTTTAAAATTTTAGCAGTACAAGTTTATATAAACTTATTACATATAATAATTGTTTGATAGAGAAGCACCTGAGTGTAATAGGACTGAGGCCACTGAGAGATGAAGAGCATTTGAAGCTTTTGCGGAATCGACAATTTGTTCCATGTTTGAATCTTCCTTGAAGATATGGATGCTTTCTTTTATGAATGCCGCGAATAAAGCAAGGCTCTTGAATCACTAAACCCATTTGTGATCTTAACCATGCTAATTGAAGCTTATCAAACATAAGTCCGTCAATGATAAAATTCTCACCCTTTCTGCTCTTAAATCTTTTCGATACAGCAGTCACCATCGACTGATCTAACCCACTGCCCCACACGAATGTCAATGTCTTTCCTGATGGCACAAGTATATTGAAGGCTTTGAATACAATCTTACTCTCATATTCTATTATGCTACTAATGTTATACAAACGTGAAAAAAGAGCTCAAAATACCAATTGCATAGTACATCAAACGATCACGAATGAGTAATCATACAAGAAAATAAAAGACTTTTGTGAATCACATATTCACATTCGTAACATTAACAAGTCTCCTATTATGATTCAGTGCATATATATATGACATTAGGAAAATCTGAAGAGAATACATAAGATGAACTTCGAATTCGTCGGGTTCATACGTTTATGCCACCATCTTCACCAAAATGACCATCTATAACAGGGATCACTATGTCCATAGATGCAGCAAGGTGCTCTAGAAGGTCGGTTAGAGTCTTGAAATCTTGTGCCAGGCTACATATACAATAGTATAAGAAATAAATGTGGGAAAATGGAAGGTCGTAACAGCATACCTATAAGCATAAGCATCATGGTTAGTATTTGGAAGTGCAAGCCTGGTAGTTGCATCATATTCCTTGTCAGAGAATCATGACAACATAATGTCTGAGGGATACGACCTGCACGAAAATGCAAAACACAGATGAACATCCCAATACTCTAAACCTTCTAAAAATTTCAAATGCAAATGTCAACACAATCAAGTCTAATTTCACCGAACTCACAAAAAATATCTTTTTTTATTTGATCAATTATCTACTAATACACAATTTGTTCTCGAACGTAAATATATATCTCATAATGTTCATAAAAAATAATGCAAACCGTAGAACAATTTCATATCACATAATTTTATAAGTTATACATATATTGATGCGAACTGTATTAATCAAAATATTTCTGATCACAAAGTTATACCTGATAATCCTAATTGTCAGATCACAAAGTTAGCATCCGAATCTACAAGCGCTAGTCGTTTTGTTGTCAGTATCGATATGATTGAATTTTGGGATTAGGGTTCATGATTGAAGTTAGCAGTGGCGGTAAGTCACAGGTGGCAAAAAAAAAAAAAAAAAAACAGTGGCAATTTTTTTTGCAAAATATGTAGATTTTGGGGAAAAAATGGAGCTGTTTAAGCAAATTATGGAGGTTTTGGGGCAAAATTTTAACATTTGTGGACAAAATTTGAAGGTTTTAGGATAAAATTTAGAGATTTTTGGGCAAAATTTAAAGGTTTTGGGGCAAAATAGGTAAGTTTTGAGGAAAAAAAAATACACCACGTCAAAGTCGAAAAATCCAAAAATTTTACACTAAAATTGCAAATACACTGGCGGCTGTCCCCGCCTGTCCCCATTAAAAACCGCCCTTGGAAGTTAGGGTTGAACGAATACCAAATCAAACATGTGATTTTGAATTAGGGTTCCGCAGGATGCCAAGATAGATGAAAAACAAACAGATCGATAGATACAGATAATCACGTGATATATTTTGATCGATTGGTTTGGATTTTTGGGAACAGATATGCTTTTATTCTTCTTTTTTATTGATCGATTAATGAATGGACAAACAAAGATTATGAATTTTGAGAGACAAAGGTATATTTATTTAGATCGTAGTATGAGCGTGAAAGAAGTTAGGGGTTTACTTTCATGAACTGATCTGAGAAAATGAGAAAGGGTGTTAATTTTTTTCACTTGGTAACTGTCCCTAAATATCCGTATTGGCGACAACAATTTCAAGGGATTCTTCGAAATGGAGGTTGCAATCTCATAGTAGATAGATAAATTAGGGAGTAGTGGAGGGATATGTATAAATTTTAGAAAGTTAGAAAATTAAGGGATTTTAAAAGATTTAGAATTATGAGAGGGAATCGAAAAATACTATAAGGGGCCAGTTTTTTTCATTGGATATTTTTTCTGTGTGATATGTTAAGTATATACTCACGAGGAATATGCAATTCAAGGAATCAATTAGAGTGTAACATATGGCGCGACAATTACATGTGATTTGTAAAAATGAAGAAATTAATGTTGATTTAACTCGTTGCGAGCGAGAAGATATGACCCGTTTGAAGAATGACAAATGTGTGACTGTCTTTGATAGAGTTTGAAAACAAAAATGATGGTCTAACTTTTATGTGGAGCTGGTCATGTCAACTTAGGGTCAGAATTTTAGGAGAGCTGAATCATCTCGTGAATTCTATCCCGGTGTAGAATTTCGGCAACAGTGATCAGGATACATGGAAATGGTCTCTTGCAGGTAATGGTAAGCTCACTACCAAATTCCTAACGTCTCTAAGAAAAAAGTGTTGGCAAGTGGGAAAACGGTTACAGCAAACGTGGGAACAATAAGAAACTATCTAATTCCAAAGAAAATCGGTGTTTTTGTGTGGGGATTAAGAATAAAAAGAATTTCGGTCTGTGTGGAGCTAGATATTCGAGGTGTGGACATGGATTCTGTAGATGTCCAGTTTGTAATGAAGATGTTGAGACTGTCGATCACTCCATTATAAAATGTAAACGCACTTATGATGTTTGGTTTAAGGTGTTGTCATGGTTGAATATGGGAAGCCCATTGTTTCCTAGTGTTTCGGACCAGTTTGGTGATTATAGTATCTACTTTAGTTCAGATATGGGAAGAGTGCTATGGCAGGCTACAGAGTGTATTTGTGCTTATGTTATTTGGAAGAACCGGAATACGTCAACTTTTGACAAAGATAATGCTAGTAGTGTTGCAATCTTTAGTGAGGTTCAAGTCCTTAGTTATTGAGTTAACATCAAACGTCGATTCATTCCCGATTTGACTGTCGCTTAAAGTCTAAATTGAATTTCAGACATGATTTAAAACTCATGAAATTTGATCCTACCATTTTATTGGCGTCTCATTTTTATTTTTTGTATTTATTTTTTTAATTTTTTTCCTACGTATTGGCTGGAGGTTTTCTCGAAAGCAATCTCTTTTTTCTGTAAGTGAATTTTTAAGAATTTGCATTTCAATCACATGAAATCCTATGTTTGATTGGAACATTTAAAATGCTTTGGTACTATGAAATCCCGTGAAGAAGAGATTTCTAGATCCTTTGCCGTAATGAAGGTTTTTGAAATATATCCTATGTTTCTCATCTTACATTATACATTTTTTATTTACGTTTTATGTTATTGTATATATGTTTACCTTTTATGTAATTGTTTATGTTTATGTTTTATTAATATTAATATAATATTATTATTAATATTATTTAATATATTGAAAATAATTGGTGGTGTTCATATGATTCGACGATTGTTCACTGGTGGTCTTTTGGTTGACCGGTTTGTCCGGTGGTGGTTTGGTTGTATGGTAGTGGTCCATTGGTGGTGATCTCGTGGTAATTAGATAGTTCGATGGGTGTCTAATGGCGGTCCATAGATTCGGTGCTGGTCTGGTGGTCCGATGGTGGTTCACTTTCCCGATGGTGGTATATGGTGGTTTAGTTGTCCGGTGGTCCACTAGTGGTTCGGTGGTTAGTTGTTTATTCGATTGTGGTCTGTTGATCTGGTAGTGGTTTGGTTGTTCGGTGACCGTCTAGTGGTGGTCCTACGGACCATCTAACCATCACAATATCACCACTGGACCACTATCGGACCACAACACCACCACTGGACCACCAGACAACCAGGCCACCACTAGACCATCGCACCACCACCGAACTGGACCACCAGACCACCATTGAACCACCAACAAACCAACGGATAGCCATTCGACCACTAGGGGACTACTAGCGGACCATCGAACCACCACCAGACCAACTGACCACCAACGGACAACCGAACCACCACCAGACCAATCTGGTCAAGCAATAGTCGTGCTGCCATCCATTTCTTATCACCTAAGTGTTTTTGGAGCTGGTTCAGGAGGCTCAGAGGTGGTTACCCTACTCTAGTCCTTAAACTGAAGTAGTTAAGTTCGTGAATAAAGTTTTTGATAGTTGAAGGCAAGTGATCAATGAAGAAGAACCAGCAGCTGAACCAACAAACGAGCTTTAGTTAAGCCAGCAAAGCTTTTATTCACTCGGGCGGATAACCAGCAGACGAACCAACAGAGATTTACTTAGCCGATAAGGCTAGTTCACCCAACTGAAGAATTTTAGTTCAACCAACAAACGAACCATAGTTCAACTAGCAAACGACGCTATTTTATTTCTGAAGGGCCAACATCCTGATACGACTCAAAGTTTAACTTATGCTTTCAATAAACCGGCCAAGTCATGTGCTTAACACATTGGTGGCTGTTCTAGATTGTTTGGGTTATCAAAGGAAGATTCTCATATATCATTAGCTATTTTTTTTATCATGGGAGAAGCAATACAAATTGCCAGACTTTTTTAGATTGAGTCCTTTATTCTTATTGGATAATTTATAATTGTTTGTCCTTTTGTCACATTTTCCTTTTTATGTTTTTTTCTTATCTAGAAAGTAGTTGTTATGCTTATTCTATAAATAGAGAGCTATTGTAATTTTAAAACTCAATTGATGAATGAATGAAAGTTTGATAGAGCTTATTTATTTACAAAGATATTTGTGTCTTTACAAATCATTGCTTCTGGTGGCTAAAAGTGATTTATTTATCGGTGTTACTTTATCAAACATTGTGATGAAATTCAAATCTTCATATACGATATTATAGTTGTGGTGGAATCTTTATCAACTGTAATTGAAGTTTGGAGTGTTTTTAGATCTTTGATTGTGGTGGTATCTTTATCAATTGGAGTTTAGATTCTTTGTTCTTTGTGTTCCTATTTTTCTTAGTTTTATACTCTGTTTTTGGGTGTTATTGTTACAAACTGAGGGTTTTCTGTCCAGACACGTTGGTGAAGAAAGTTTGTTCTAAATTGCATTTTAAAATCATAATTACACATCAAACTCTCTTATTGTATGTACTACCTTTATTTGTCTTGGTATATGTTTTAGAGTAAGAGCGCAATTATCATTTTTTAGAGTAAGAGTGCAAATATGATATCAAAAATAAAATAAATTCTCATATCCTTCATAAGTGTATTACTATCTACTACTCATTAGTCTCAAAATTATTGGCTTCACACAAAACATACAATGTTTAAGAACAAAATGTGACTGTCACGTGTATTTTTTGTTAACTTTATAGTCTTACATTTACTTTTACATTTTCTTTTGTCGTATATGTAGAATATTGGTACAAAAAAACTTAATAACATTTATTTTATCCATTTATATAAATGGACAATTAGTACTAGGCATCAAAAAATAGTGGATAATAGAATTGATAATGTGGAATAACATTTAAAATTGTAGGTAAAAAAGTCATTAATGTTATAATTTTCAACTTATAACTACCAAATATAATTATATTTGTTTATGAAATATTAGTAAAAAGAGAATAAGTGTGTATTTCATATAGTTCTATGAAATGGTGCAAGTTTATAAGCATATCATCATGGTGTATTTATACTACTAAGAAATACTATGCAAGTGGTACAAAATTGACTAAAAGTTTGTACAAATTTGACTATCCATATATGCATGATTATTTTAATTATCATAACACTCCCCCTTGGATAGAAATTTTGTTTTGGAGATCAACTATAAGTTACTGCCTCGTTAAAAACCTTTGCTAAAGAAAATCCAGTGGGAAAAAACTTTAGCTAAGGGAAAAAGAGTGCAGTATAGAGTTGTCTCCCCCTCAAGTAGACATCGTTGATCTTTTACATCTTTTGAACATGTCTCATTCCAATATTGTGAACTTGTGTTCTGAAAATAGCAGTTAGAAGTGCTTTGGTATAAAGATCAGCAGAGTTGTTGATTGAACGTATCTCATTCTAATCTGGTTGTCTTTTACGAGATCTTGAGTATATGAGAAGAATCTGAGGTTTTTATCTGAAACTGTATCATCTAAATCTTTTATGTACAAGTTTAGCCCATGTGATTTGTCTACAGTCTCCTTCATGGTTTGCTCAAACCCTTGTTTCAATTCCTATTCCCTTTTAGTCTTTTCTGAGCCTTACCAACATACCATTCTTTTCCATTAAACTTATGACCGTTAAGACCGTCTATGGCTTTGGCGCCTCGTCAGCATTTATATTTTGTTCTGTCACTTTTGATACTCTTCTTTCATTTGTATTATGCAAATTGCATTATCTTCATATATAGTTGTTGGTGAAGATAGTTGTTGGTCTTTTATAGCGTTCTAGTCCACAAGAATCAATAATGATTTGTGTCATTGATCTCAACCAAACACATTTTCGAGTAGTTTCATATAATGCAATCACTTCGTCATGATTTGATGATGTTGCAACAAATCTTTGTTTTAAGAACGCCATGATTTTGTGGTACCTCCATTTAGGAATACATATCGAGTTTGAGATTTTTCTTTATGAGGATGATGAATGACCTGCATATACATAATCAACCAAATCTTGTTTTGAAGCGTTAGAATAAAATAATTTTAAATTAGCAGTTCCTCAAGGGTATCAAAATATCTGCTTGATCCCATTTCAATGTCTTTTTGTAGGAGTTAAGCTGAACCTTGTCAACAAATTAACTACAAAAGAAATGTCAGGCCTTGTACAATTTGTAAAATACATAATAACCCCAATTGCACTAAGATATGGAACTTCTGATCCGTAAAGATCTTTATGATCCTCACGGGGATGAAATGGATTAGTGTCAATATTGAGTGATATATCAACCAATGGTTTTGTATTAAAAAAATGTTTTAAAATCTTTTCGGTATAAGTTGTTTGATGTACAAGTAAACCATTAGGCACTTGCTCAATTTGCAATCCAAGTCAATACTGATCTCTTTATTTGTTCATATGATGTTATGATCATTGACATAAACGACTTACAATCATATATCCGGACATTGTTTTCTTAATAAGAACACATGTGCAAATAATATTATTTGTATACCCCTTTTCTTATCAAGTAATCACTTAATCGGGTATACCATATGCGATCCGATTGTTTCAACCCATATAAAGATCTTTGTAGTTTAATTGAGTACATTTCTTTGTGTTTTGCATTTGATGCTTCTGATACCTTAAACCCTTCATGGATATTCGTGTATATATCACTATCAAGTGATTCATTTAAATAAGTAGTAATAACATCCATGAGATGCATTTCTAAATTTTAAGAAACTGTTAGGCTGATTAAGTATCTAAAAATAATTGCATCCATAACAGAAGAATAAGTTTTCCTCATAATCCATTCATGGTCTTTGAGAGAAATCTTGAGTTACAGGTCTAGCTTTATCTTGTAACTTCATTTTTTCTCATTTTCTTTTTCGGATAAAAATTCATTTTTTATCTCATACGTTTCACATCTTTAAAAGTGATAACGATTGATCCGAAAACTTTTCTTTTATTGAGCGATTCTAATTCAGCTCGTATTGCTCCTATCCATCGAGTCCAATCATGTCTATTTTGACATGCAATGACAGATTTTGGTTCCAGATCATCATCTTTATTCATGATGTCATTGTAAGATTATATGAAAAATTCTCGTCAATATTTTGTCATTCCATTTCGGTTCCATATTATTGCATAATTTATTGCAATTTATGTATTTACATTTATCAATATCCTCTGCAGAAGGAATATTGATTTGTGGTTCTTCTTGAACACTTTCTTTTACCTCATTATCAGCTGATTTTCTTTTCGAGGATTTTTATCTTTGGAACCATTTGATCTTCCACGTTTCTGGCGTGGCAAAGACTCATGAGTGATATTATTGTCAGCTTTTAGAATTTCAATTCTAGCTGAAGCATTTACTGCTAGTATATATGACTTAGTCACTCTTTTTTGTATCTGTAAATATATCAGGTAATTTATTTGCAAGTTCTTGCATATGTATTATTTTTGAACTTTCTTTTTGCATTCTTTTGTGCGATGATCAAGATACATTAATTTATGTTCACATCATGAAACATCTTTTTCTTTATTTTTCATTTTTCCCCCTAATATAGGAAATAAATTTTCAGTATAATGACAATCAGCAAAATGTGCTGCAAAAACATCATCCGTCACGGATTCAATATATCTTATGATTGAAGATGTTTCATATCCAACATATATTTCAATCCTTCTTTGAGGAACCATTTGTTGTGGTGGTGCAATTAAAAATACACTGCACAACCAAATGTTCTAAGATGGAAAATATTTGGTCTCGACCAAAATTAAGTTGGTAATGGAGAATATTTATGACTTGCACTTGGTTTAATGCGAATTAATGTCGCATCATGTAAATTTACATGTCCCCATATAAATATTGAGAGTTTTGTACTTATTACCAATTATCTAGTTTTTTAGCTGCAAGCGTTTATCTATTGATTCAGCTAAACCAATTTTGTGTATGCACATGAGCAACTGGATGTTCAACAACAATCCCTGTAGACATATAATAATCGTTAAATGCTTGAGATGTTACCTCACCAGCATTATCAAGTCTCATCCTTTTAATGGTGTAATCAGAATAATGTGTTATCAATTTAATAATTTGTGCAAGAAACTTTGCAAATGCCATATTACGGCTTGATAACACACAAACATGAGACCATCCGCTAGATGCGTCTATTAGAACCATGAAATATCAAAATGGTCCACATGATGGATGAATTGGTCCATATATATAACCTTGAATTCTTTCAAGAAACATTGGTGATTCTTTCTCAATATTCTTTTTATTAATTACCATATGTGTTTTTCATTAATCACCATATGTGCTTTTCATTAATCACCATATGTGTTTTTTCATTAATCACCATATGCGCTTTTCATCATATATCCTTTTCACCATATGCGCTTTTAATCATATGCGCTGCGCTTTTCATCATATGTGTTTTTCATCATATGCGTTTTTCATCATATGCGCTTTTAATCATATGCGCTGTGCTTTTCATTATATGCACTTTTCATCATACGCGCGCTCTTAATCATATGCGTTGCGCTTTTAATCATATGCGCTTTTCATCATATGCGATTTTTATCATATGCGTTTTTCATCATATGCGCTGCGCTTTTCATCATATGTGCTTTTTTATCATATGCGCTTTTAATCATATGCGCCGCGCTTTTCATCATATACACTTTTCATTATATGCGCTTTTAATCATATGCGCTTTTTATCATATGCGATTTTCATCATATGCGCTGCGCTTTTCATCATATGCGCTTTTTATCATATGCGCTGCGCTTTTCATCATATACGCTTTTCGATGCTACATAGGTATTTCCCATTTTCGGTTATCATTGACTGATAATCATATCCATTATGATATATATCAGAGAAACTTAACAAATTTCTCTTTGATTTGGGAGAAAACAAAGCATTGTTTATCAGAAAATTCGTACCATTTGGTAATATGAATTTTTGCCTTTTTCGTTCCTTATATCAAGTTTGCAAGATCTGATATAGTATTTATAATTCCTTCATTTAATTTGAATCAATGAAATATTTCTTAGATTTGATCATAGTGTGTATGTTACCACTATCTGCAATACATAGGTCTTTACCATTTAATTGATGTTGTATTTCAGCAGGATTCATACTACAACTTCAAATAAGATAAGTAAATAATGAGTTATATTTTAGCAAGATAATCAAATTATATTACCTGCAAACAAGTTACAATCTGAAGTACATAAAAGATAACACTTAATAATCATATGCGTTATGGTCTAAAACCATTTATTTATGAGTGATACATAACAAACTAGGCATCTTAGAAAATTTAAACCATTCAAGTCTCAAGGTAGCTCAGGGTTTATTTAATCAAGATTTTTCAACAGATTCACTCTCGTTTTCTTTTCTTTTGGGACTTATTTGTAGAGCTAAACAAGATGTTCATGTATTCAAGAAATACTAAACTGATGATCCATGTTACTAGATCATTAATAAGAATCTCCGGGATTCTTATAAGAGCGTCTACTAACATCTTCAATTTTATTCTTTCATGGATCACCGTTATTTTTTGATAATTAATATCGTATCTATCTTTGAGTATTTTCCATAATACACTTGGATCTTCGATCATATAATATGTAGATTCTAAGGACTCGTCAATATGTTTGCTAAGAAAAATACTTGCTATTGCTTTCTCTTGTTCGGAACAATTGTTATTTTCATTCAGGGTTTCTAAAATACCGATTGATTCGAGATATTTTTCTACATTCATAACCCATGTTAAGTAGTTGTTCCCACTTGATTTTAAAGGAGCAAATTTAAGCCTTTTCAAATTCGACATTTTCTATTATCAAAAAGATGAACAACATAAATCATAATCATAATCAATTTCTAATCATAGACAAATAATAAAATGAAATTAGAATCATTTTAAATTCATAAGTAGCAAACAACAGAATAATGACATGATTACAAATGATAAAACCACAAGAGCAGGAAAGAATATAGGTTCACCCGGTGGTATATTAGCAACAATGATGATAGTTAGTATGACCAATACAATAGGAAAAATCATCCTTGTGTGAATCATCTTTAAAAAAAAAAAATTGATGGTGGTAATCTGAGAAAATGAAGATTGATTTGTGAAAATGTGAGAACGGAGATGTTATAGTCGTTGTAACGTCGCCAGTTGACGTTAACAACCGTTATGTATATATGACCGTTGTAACGTCGTTAGTTGACGTTAACAACTGTTATGTACTCGTTGTATTAATAATAATTTTAATAAAATAATTTTATTAGTACAAATACGATTACTATAAATATATTTAGTATAAATACGTTTAGTATAAATATGAAGATTAAGAGAATAAACATATTATGCATAAATAATAAATTTTTAAGAATAAACATTAGTATGCATGAAATAAATAATGATTAATTGCATAAGTAATCATAAATGTTAGATAACATAAATATAAATGTTTGTGAAGTTAATAAGAGTTAGATTACATATATATAATTCAGGCGGTATAACCGACCATATATAACTTAAATAACATAAATATAAATGTTAGTGAAGTTAATAAAAGTTAGATTATATAAATATAATTCAGGCGGTATAATCGACCATATATAACTTAAATAACATAAATATAAATGTTAGTGAAGTTAATAAAAGTTAGATTACATAAATATAATTCAGGCGGTATAACCGACCATATATAACTTAAATAACATAAATATAAATGTTAGTGAAGTTAATAAAAGTTAGATTACATAAATATAATTCAGGCGGTATAACCGACCATATATAACTTAAATAACATAAATATAAATGTTAGTGAAGTTAATAAAAGTTAAACAATTTCTTACCTTGATTAGTGACGTGTGCTTGCTTAGATAAACCTTGATTATACGGAGCACTTCGTGCTGATAACGTGTTATAATTTTCAACTTATAACTACCAAATATAATTATATTTGTTTATGAAATATTAGTAAAAAGAGAATAAGTGTGTATTTCATATAGTTCTATGAAATGGTGCAAGTTTATAAGCATATCATCATGGTGTATTTATACTACTAAGAAATACTATGCAAGTGATACAAAATTGACTAAAAGTTTGTACAAATTTGACTATCCATATATGCATGATTATTTTAATTATCATAACAATTAAAAGAATTGTTTTATTTTAGCGAAAATTATAGCGGCAACTGAAAAAGCTTGAGCGGGTAAATTGCCTCTTTTTCTTCCGTTTTTTTAATATTCCCTCCTAAATTATTATTGTTCTTGTTCTAAAAGTGGATAAAATCACAATTCTCTTTTAGTGCACGTGCGACACCAATCTTCACTTCTTAGGTTTCCACAATGGAAAAAGGGACTCCCTCCAAATCTTCATTTTATTCCGTATTCTAAACATTGAATCGCAAAAACGAGATTGAAGTATCCTCCTCACGTCTGATTCCAATTCAGATAAATTCTTAACCTAATTTGCACAAAGGCGAGTTTATTCTTTATTCATCTTCTTTACTTCTACCCTAGATCTCTTCACAGTCATTCTTGGGGTATTGAAAGCATCAGCTGCTATTTTCTTTTCTCCGACTATGATTACAGCCGATTGAAGTGATTAAAGATGGTGTAAGTTTAGGTAGGTTTTCCTTTCCATTCGTTTATATTGCAATCTAATTAGGGCTTTTTTCGCTTCGATATATTTTATGTTCATATTTTCGTTCATTTAAAGCAGCAACTGCTATTTTGTTTACTCCTAGTGTGATTTCCTGCTAATATAATTGATTGAAGATGGTTTAAGGTTAGGTTTTTTATTTAGTTTGTTGTTATTGATTATTTTTTATTTTTTTTCGTCGATGATGAATTCAGATGGTTTTTTGATTTGTTATTAATTATTAATCATATCTTGAGGTTTTTTCGCATTCATAATGTATGTTGCAATGAGCGTTTGTTCTATTCTGTTATAGATATTTTTTTAAATTTGTTCAATACTAAATTATTTTATAGCTGTGTATGTTTATATGTATATCTCTACATGTGGTGTAACCTATATTAAATTATGCCCTGATGATTTCTGTAGTTTTTAATCATTGTAGAAGAGAGAGTTGTTTCAAGATTTGGCTCTATTTTTATGGAACTCATTTGGAACTATCTATTATAGATAAGTACGTTTTATGTGATTTACACAAGACATTCGAGTTTAGGTAATATGTAGTGTACAATTTTATGCAGTTGCAAATTCACCTTGCTATTCTATGATAAGTTGTGCTCTGTTCGTTGTAACCCCTGATAAAAAAAAAAAAAAAAACAGACTTGTATGTTGTATGACCCATTTAAATATTACAAGTTTTGTTCACACTAAGGACCTATAATGTTGGTGTTTCAATTTTAAATATAAGTATGCAGCTCATGTAACAAATGTTTGCACCTTGCAGCTCATTTTGTTGTTAAACTAGGCAAGTAAATATTTGATGATGCTATTTGTACATTTAGCCTTAAAGATATTAGGGTTTAATAGAACTTTGCTATTTGTGAAACTTTGCTTTAGATGTTTGTATTGAACTTTTTTATTCATGTGTTGATGAAACCATGTACTTGATATGTTGGGCAATCCATTTGATTCAACAATCTTTTGTAATTAATTTTATAGGCTAAAATACTTTTATAATTGTTTGTTTCATAAGCTGTGCTCATAGCATTTTCGATTATCCTTCGAAAATGGATTTCTAATCCATTATCCTTCGATGATGGCCTTTGAAATAGAGTAGGAGTCAGTTGATGCACAACATTGACCGAAAATGCTTCAAATGAACCAAAATTGAGGCGAATTTAATAAAAAAAGAAAAAAAAGAAAAAAAAACATTTATAGTACATCTCAATTTTCTGTTTGGGTCTGCTTTGTACATCCTGACCCAGTTGGCTTACTTCTATGATTTTAATATTTTCGATTCTCTCATACCATATAGTTGTCGAGTACTGTAATTTATGAAATTATATTTGGCTGTTTTTGATTTTTGTGAGATGGTGTTGATGTCTGAATGTCAAAAAGTAAACATTAATTTGCAATAGTTGATTGCGATAATGACATGTTCAATGAGGTTCTGTTTGACATTACTGGAACAACTATGGTATCGGGAATGAATTAAGACAATGAGTTTATGCTAACTGATGGGAAGTTAAGGCGGAGTTTCCACTTTTGCCTCTTTCAAAAATTTCAACAAGGTAAGTTTTCAGTTTCAAGTTTTAAATTATCCACCATTACTATTTTTTTAACAGATGGAATTATTCAATATCTACTACTTTATTATGACTTCTATTTAAGTATTGGGTTAGGTTGTTCAATTTAACAATTGGCAATACTCTATTTTAACTTTTTGTAGATGAGTTTGCATGTGTTTTTTAGTAGGGAGTATATTTTACGGTTTAGTATATCGTTGGATTTAACAAAAGTATATCGATTTAACAAATCATGCTACCTTAGCTCTATATATTTTGACCCAGGTCTGTTATTGATTGCTCTATGCTGCTCTAGATGCGTACTTCATATGTTTAATATTTTTAAGATTTTTTTTTTTTTTTTTGAAAAAATGACTTAGAGGTCTACTTTCAATCCCTACTGTTTTGTTACCTATTTCATTTTTAAGAGAGGAATTTGATATGGTTAAGTGATTATGATTTCCTACTTCATCTTCATATTTTTTTGTTAAAATGTGTAGCTGCTCTAGAATAAGCTATAGATCCACAATTGTTCCAATCATGTTTGCAGCAAATACTTGAATGATAGTGCCAATGAAATTGTAATAGCGGATAGCATGAAAAGGATGTCATGCTCTATTTTGTTATAGCTCTCCATTCCAACTTTTATATGAAAATTTGTGCTTTTAAGTATCCCTTGGTTTTGGATCTATTAGTTGGTATTTAAAGTTTGTAACATTCTATTTTAACCTTTTTACTATTTTTTTTTTTTTTTTTTGAAAGGCAAGCTTGCATCAGTCCGGACCGAAGCCTAGACATAGATGTAAATGTGGGAGATACATGCATTTTTCAAATGCCAAGGGATGGGAATTGTAACTGAATGTGAAATTATGTATATGTATAAGCATAGCTACTGTACCGATTATCATATATTTATGATGATACCTCATACATGATCTTTTTATATTGGGTTGAAGGTGAGGTGTACTTAATGGGATAGTTATGCACAACAATTTCATAATGGTAGTTGTACGTGGCTTTAGCTTTGTGAAATCAGTCAGTTGAACTATTATATTTGAAAAAAATGTATGATGTAGATGTGATAATATATTTGACTTTGACATATTTGATGATATACTGTATTACAATATAATTTTAAGTGATAATATTTATTGAATTTGAAGTGATAATATTTTCACAATTTCTTAGTACGGAGTACCTTTTACCGTAAATATCTTTTTTGCAAATATTTTTTCGTAAATATTGTGTATGTTTTTTATTTCTCAACCCGTGAATTCACGGGTCATTAAACTAGTTTTTTGGCCATTTGTGATGATGTATGATTGTCGTAATATCTGGTCTATACAAGTGACCAATGAAGTGATTAATGGTGTATGCATATAAAAATAACTGACTGAATACACAATTTTGACATTATGTTGTATCCTCTCATCAGTTAACACTGTATTTTTACACTAGTTGTAATCAAACAACATAAGCTTGAATCAACTAACTTATAACCCGATGAGTTGGTTAAAATGACCCTTTATTAAACCGTCCTATTTTCTGTACACTTGCCTAAAATAGAAAATTATAATTTTTCCGACTAAAATAAACGGTCCTAATAATAAAATATATCAATGGCCATGATAACCTAATTATATCTTTAAAAGGACCCTTTATTAAACCATCCTAATTTTTGTACACTTGGCTAAAAATGGAAGCTATAAATTTTACGACTAAGGTAAAGGGTCCTATTAATAAAGTTAATTAATAGCCATGATAACTTAATTATATCATCAAAAGGACCCTTTATTAAATCATCATATTTTTTGTACACTTAGCTAAAAATTAAAGCTATAAATTTTAGGACTAAAGTAAAGGGTCTTATTAATAAAGTTAATTAATGACTATGATAACCTAATTGTATCCTTAAAAGGATCCCATTATCAAACTGTCCTATTAATATATTGAATTCACGGTAATGATAATCGGATGATATGAGTTATAGGACCCTTATATTAAACTGTCATATTAATTTGATTTGTATGTACACTTTGTTAATAACGCAAGTTATAATTGTGCGCCCAAATTTAAGAGTCCTGATATTACAGTTAATTAATGGTCAGGACAACGTAATGATATAAGTAATAGGACCCATACATCAAACAGTCCTATTATATAATGAATTCATGGCCATGATAATACATTTACATGAGTTATAGGACCCTTTTTTTTAAACCGTCATATTAATTCCAATTATTAGGACCCTTGGTTAAAATTTACAATTAAACTAGCGTGAATAATGGCGATGAAGATATGATGATTCGTTATTTTTAGGCTATCTGACGAAGGGTACTATCAGGTGGTGTTTAGGACCCTTTTTTTTTGGGGTCCCAGAAAAAGAGTCCCGAAAGGTCATTTTTGTTGTAGTGTCCAAATAATATATATAGATGACGTCGATATGATATGTCAAAACATTGTATACGTGTCCCGATTTATCCGACGATATTTAAAGTGCGTAAAATAAATAACAGAAATTAAATGACGATAAATAAATTTGCGAGAATGAAAATTGCGATAAATAAATTGCGATAATTAAATTGCGATAATTAAATTTGAGATAATTAAACTGTAATAGGGAATTAGCAGTTAGCTAGGAACAGTTAGCATGGAATAGTTAGCGTGAATTCTTAACAGAATTTCTCATAGTTAATTTGTTTGTTTCTAACATATTTTATTTCTGTCTAATATTTTCTTCATTATGCCACTTGTTGGATTCTGATAGGTCAAAATCCAAATATGAAATTGAATGAAAATGGTTATTCTGCGGTGAACGGACACGTATATCTGTGGATGTAAGTAGGATAGTAAATGACTGTTGAATCAGATTTGAAAGAATGTACAGTATAACTTATTAATGTGAAATCTAAATATTCTTCGGGTATTACCTACCCGTTAAAATATTTTCACCATTAACAGTTTGTACAAAAGAATTTTTAATTATAATCTTTATGAAAACATATATACATATATATTTTCTTCAGATGTAATCATGGATTTAATGAGTCAATATGATATTAAACTCATTTGATTTACCGTTAGAACAAGAATATATAATCTCTAAAACATTAGAGATTACATAATCGCCATGTAGAACGAAGATAAATGATGTAGAACGTGATGTAGAACGATGATTATACTCGAGGTACAGAATGAGATGTTGAGGCATGTGATGTTGAAACTTGGGTTGTTGGTGGTACTGGTGTTGATGTTGGTGGTACTGTTGGTGCTGGTGATGTTGCTGAAGCTGGTAAGTTTTGCACCATATTTTCCAAATTGATTACTCGAGCGCGAAGTTCGTTGACTTCTTCCATTATTCCGGGATGATTGTCGGTCGGAACGAGTGGATGAATAAGATCTAAAATTGTGGATAGAATATAAACGTGACAAGCTACCCTGGAAATGAGGCTGAAAATGGTATTTCGGATAGGTTCGCCGGTAAGTGCTTTAGGTTCTTCGCCAAGAGGGCAATATGGTGGATGGAAGGGATCACCTTCTTCTTGTCTCCAATAATTAAGTAGGCTACGAACCCATCCCCAATTCATTCAGAATAGATTATGGCTAATTGGTTGATCCATTCCGGTGATGCTGCTTTCGGAGCTCGAGTGAAAATCCATATCGGAATCCGAGGGACTTGAACTAGTGGCGAGTTCCATTTCGTACGATTGAATAAGGAATTTTTCGATATGAAATGATTTCCAGCTATCGGATGGTATTCTAATTACATAGAGTATCTATATATATAGAACAAAAGATTTCGTGGATTACGGAGGAATTTACGGAATATGTCAGACAAAGTTTACAGTAACAGATACACTAAGATATGAATTTTGTCTATACACTATTCATGCAATTAATGCAGTAAGATGTCTCTAGACTAAGAATGATAAGCTGGTAATTTCCTAAGGATGATAAGCAGGTAATTTTCGACAAGAAATGAAAAGCAAAACTTTTGACATGCAGACACGGTCGTAGTCAAGACTCACTAATGCATCTTAACAACTATCAGTTAGACACACTAATGCAAGACCTGTTTCGCTAAGACCACTGCTCTGATACCAACTTTAATGACCCGTTCATATCGATAATAAACGATTCACAATAGTTGATTACATCGCGAGGTTCTGACCTCTATATGATACATTTTACAAACATTGCATTCGTTTTTAAAAGACAAACTTTCTTTACATCGAAAGTTGACAGGCATGCATACCATTTCATAATATGTCCAAACCATCAATGACTTAATAATAATCTTGTTGAACTCAACGACTCGAATGCAACGTCTTTTAAAATATGTCATGAATAACTCCAAGTAATATCTCTAAAATGAGCAAATGCACAGCGGAAGATTTCTTTTATACCTGAGAATAAACATGCTTTCAAGTGTCAACCAAAAGGTTGGTGAGTTCATTAGTTTATCATAATCATTCATTTCCATAATTTTAATAGACCACAAGATTTTCATTCCCATTTTTCATAAACATCATCTCATATCAGGCATTTCGTAAAAACTGCATAGAGATAAAAATCATTCATATGGTGAACACCTGGCAATCGACATTAACAAAACGCTTCTAGAAATTCCCATCATTCCGGGACTCTCATCGGACATGATAAAATCGAAGTACTAAAGCATCCATAACCCGGATGGGGTTTGTTAGGCCCAATAGATCTATCTTTAGGATTCGCGTCAATTAGGGTTTCTGTTCCCTAATTCTTAGATTACTAGACTAAAAAGGTTGATATTCGATTCGATAATCCAACCATAGAATGTAGTTTCGATTACTTGTGTATCTTTCGTTAAACATTTATAAAAAGCGCATGTATTCTCAGTCCCAAAAATATATATTGCAAAAACATTTAAAAAGGGAGCAAATGAAACTCACGATACAATATTTTGTAGTAAAAATATTCATACGACGAAACTGAACAATGCAGGGTTGGCCTCGGATTCACGAACCTATATCATTTGTATATATATATTAAAACTTATAATCATAATCGAACAATTTATATACATTTTGGTTATGTATTAAGATTAATACTCTTATATAAAATTTTATTATTATTTATAATATGTTATAATACTCATTTGATATGTAATTAAATTATATCAATATAAATAATATTAGTTGAAACATGATTTTATGTAATATTAATATACTTAGATAATAAATATGTTTTTATATAATTTCTTTTGTTTGCAAAATAGTTATGATAATAATATTAATAAGGATAATAATAGTTATATTTCTAATAATGATAATAATAATAATAAAAATAATGATAGTATTAATAATAATTTTAATAATGGTGATAAGTTTAATGATAAGATAAAATGATAGTTTTCATAAAAATAATATTTTTTAAATAATAATGGTGATTTTAATAATAATGATAGTTTTAATAATAAAGACAATATTGTGATAAATGATAATTTTAATACATATGGTAATCTTAATACTAATAATAATAAGAATGATAATAATTATAGTAATAATACTTATAATAATAATAATATCTTATTTAGATCATGACTTAATTATAGATTTACTTATTTTCATAATTGTATTTATAATCAATATATGTATAATTATAATCCTTACAATAATTTTTATCATAATACTAATAATAATACTTAGTAATGATAATAACATAACTTATAATGTAATAATAATAATAATAATAATAATAATAATAATAATAATAATAATAATAATAATAATAATAATAATAATAATAATAATAATAATAATAATGGAAGTTATACCTCAAAAGAAAAGGGTTTTAAAAAAAAAATGGCATCGGCCGGGCTCAAACCCGAGACCTCTAGCTCACCCGCAAACACCCCTAACCATCACGCTGTCTCAGTTTTTCTGATATTATGCTAACCTAAAATAAATATATCCCGTTTCTGTTGTTCATCATCTTCTTCATTACAAATCAATCGATCAGAACCATAAACCAATTACCATAGCAGTTTATTTGTTTGAATTAGGAAGTTTAATTGAAACAGAAACGACTTGTATAGATGGTCGAATTTAATTGTGAAAGAAAAATTAAAAAAAATATAAAACTGAAGAACACTCGCGGTTTTAAAAATCAAACATGGCTTTGAAAATTTGGACACTATCAGATTAAAATTACATCGTGAAACAGGTTCTAATTCCATCCTAGAAACTTTAAGAACCATCAAATTAACTTAAATCATAACAGAAAAATCAAATTCGATTGAAGAACAAATGTTGACTTTTTCAATTCGAGCTTTTGACTCCAAAATTCGTAATCAAAAAAAGGAATTAAAAGTTGAGATTTTACAGATAGTTTATATAAAAGATTTGTAACCTTTCTGCAATTTTAGATTTTTAAAAATGAATCGAATTCGAGCCTTTGCAAAATCAATTACGCGTACAGAGTATTTATCTGTTTTTACTCTTTTTTTTTTTTTTTTTTTTTTTTTTTGCAGATAACATAGGTGTAGTACTTATAATGGAGTAAGGTTGTTGTGTAGTGATCGGGAATCGATAGTCATATTCGAAACAAACACAAAAAAATAAAAATAGACAACGATGGGTAACAAATTACTCTTCTGTGTTTATTTTTCATATTTAATATACTAATAATTAAATAATATAAATATATTAATAATAATACTATTAATAATAACATAAATAATAATAATATCATTAATATGTCAAATTACATGTATTAATTTTTATTTCTACAGATATAATATTCATAATAGATTTTTAATATTAATTTTTTATTTTGATGAAAGTAATAATAACCAAAATGATAAATTTTAATAAGTTATAATAATCATTAATAAAAATGATAATAATAATATTAATAATAATATTAATGATACAAATAATAAATTGTATTATTTTCTAAGAATATTTATAATAATAATAATGATTTTAATGATAATGGTAAATATAGAAATAATAATCTAACTCAAAATTTTACTACTCAATATAATAGTGATATTAACAATGATAACAATAATAATAATCATAATATTTATAATTCTTAATAATAATTATACTAACAATAATTATAATACTAATACTTAATAATAATTGATAATATTTAAATTGAAATTATAATATATACATAAAACTAATATTGATATTAGTATTAATAATGAAAGTAATAATAAAGTTATTATGACAACTATATTCTTAACTTGTATTTACATTTAATATATACCAACTATTTATTATGTAATATTATATAGTACCTTATATTGAGTATTAAAGTCTTATATATATATATATATATATATATATATATATATATATATATATATATATATATATATATATATATATTACAATATACATATTATAGAAATCATGTATTTATATATAAATTTATTTTAAGTACAACTTATTTGTTTTATATCTTATTTTATATCTTATTTTACATCTTTAATTTTAATGTTTAATTTATATTTTATATTTCTAAATTATTATATATACTTACATTTATGTATATACATATTTATTTACAAACAATTGTCCATGAATTGTCGTGAATAGTCAAAGGTCAAATGAATCCATCTAAACAGTTCAAAAATTGTAAGACTCAACATTACAGACTTTGCTTATCGTGTCGAGATCATATGAAATTAAGTTTAAATTTGGTCGAAAATTTCCGGGTCGTCACATATGAGTGCGGCCAGCAGGTCCACTTCAGGAATGAATGTCCTAACAAGAAGAAGGATGGCGGGCCAGCACGTGGACGAGTCTTCAACATGAACACCAGAGAGGCCCGCGAGGATCCTGACTTGGTTATAGGTACATTCACTATCAATAAACTATTAGCTTTTGTCCTGTTTGATACCGGTGCCGATAGGAGTTATGTATGTAGACACTTTTGTTCTAAGATAGATTGGTCGTTAGTGCCTTTGGATGAGAGTATACTTGTTGAGGTGGCCAATGGAAAACTTGAGAAAGTTGACCAAATTGGCCGAGGAGGTATTATAAACTTAGCTGGTGTGGATTTTGAGATTGATTTGATATCTATTAAGTTAGGGAGCTTTGATGTGATAGTCGGAATGGACTGGTTGTCCAAGGTTAAAGCAGAAGTTATTTGTGGAGAGAAGATTCTTCGTATACCACGCAAAGATAGTGAGCCCCTAATTGTTTACGGGAGAGATGTAGCCCGAAGCTTAACCTTATTAGTTGTATGAAGGCACAAAAGGTCATGAAAAAGGGGCATTTTTCTATTCTGGCGCATGTGAAGAAGTTAGAAACTGAGGAGAAAAGCGTGGATGATGTACGAATTGTGAACGAATTTCCCGACGTCTTTCCAGAAGAATTACCAGGATTACCCTCGCCGCGATCAGTAGAGTTTCAGATCGATCTAGTGCCAGGAGCTGCACCTGTAGCTCGCGCACCTTATCGACTTGCACCTTCCGAACTACAAGAGTTGCAGAGTCAACTGCAGGAATTGCTAGACCGTAGATTTATCCGACCGAGTTCATCTCCTTGGGGCGCACCTGTTTTGTTCGTGAAGAAGAAGGACGGATCTTTCCGTATGTGTATCGATTATCGTGAACTGAACAAGTTGACGATCAAGAATCGGTATCCCCTTCCTAGAATTGACGATCTTTTCGATTAGCTGCAAGGATCCAGCATTTACTCCAAGATTGATTTACGATCAGGTTATCACCAGTTGAGGGTGAAGGAGAGCGATGTGCTGAAGACTGCGTTCTGAACTCGTTATGGCCACTATGAGTTTTTGGTGATGCCATTCGGTTTAACCAATGCACCTGCCGTATTTATGGATCTCATGAATTGCGTATGCAAGCCGTACCTGGACAAATTAGTTATCGTATTCATAGACAATATCCTAATCTATTCCAAAAGTGAAGAAGAACATGAGCAACATCTTAGACTCATGCTTGAACTCTTGAGACAAGAGCAACTCTATGCCAAATTCTCCAAGTGTGAATTTTGGTTGAAGGAAGTCCAATTTCTTGGTCATATCGTGAGCGATCAGGGTATCAAAGTCGATCCCGTAAAGATCGAAGCCATCAGCAAGTGGGAAACCCCCACTACTCCTACTCATATCTGCCAATTTTTAGGCCTCGCCAGTTACTATCGTAGATTCATCGAAGGTTTATCTTTGATTGCGCGTCCTTTGACCGCGTTAACTCACAAGGGGAAGAAGTTTGTTTGGGAAACCGAGCAAGAGTCGGCATTCCAAACCCTGAAGCAGAAGTTAACCACCGCTCCTATTCTGTCCCTTCCCGAAGGCAGTGATGATTTCGTTGTGTATTGCGATGTCTCCCGACAAGGTTTTGGGTGCGTATTGATGCAACGGAAGAAGGTTATTGCTTACGACTCTCGACATCTGAAGATTCACGAGTGAAACTACACGACTCATGATCTCGAGCTTAGAGCCGTTGTCTTTGCACTCAAACTATGGAGACACTATCTTTATGGAACCAAGAGTACCATTTTCACCGACCACAAAAGCCTCCAACACATCTTTGATCAGAAGCAACTGAATATGAGACAGCGTCGATGGATCGAGACATTAAACGACTATGATTGTGACCTCCGCTACCACCCTGGTAAGGTAAATATTGTAGCCGATGCCTTGAGCCGAAAGGAAAGAATGGTACTGATAATGCTAAAAATGAACATATATTTCATAGCATTATTCCTCAAGAAAGACAAGCTTTTAGTTGCAATTGTTCTATTTACAAATGATATTCGTTTAAATAATAAAAGGTGAAGACAAAAGACAGATTCGACGAATTGAAGACGCAAACGACCAAAAAGCTCAAAAGTACAAAGTACAATCCAAGTGGTTCAAATTATTGATGAGAAACGTCTAGAAATTACAAGAGTACAAGCCGCGAAACACAAAATACAAGATATTAAATTGTACGCAAGGACGTTCGAAAATCCGGAACCGGGACCAGAGTCAACTCTCAACGCTCGACGCAACGGACTAAAAATTACAAGTCAACTATGCACATGAATATAATATAATATATAATTAATTCTTAAAATTATATATATATTATATTATATATTAAAACCGTCGGCAAACAAGAAAACAAAATTATGTGAGCTGGATCAGAGGGCCATGCGATCGCATGGCCTGAAAGCACAATTTCCATGCGATCGCATGGGGCCAAAAGTCAGGCCAAGTGCTATAAATTGCAAAGTTTTCAGCTGAGTTTGGTACTCCTTTTTCTATCCTCTCTATCTCTCTGATATATATATATATATATATATATATATATATATATATATATATATATATATATATATATATATATATATATATATATATATATAATATTTTAATTTTAATTTTAATTTTAATTTTAATTTAATAATAATAAGGGTATGTTAGCGAATGTTGTAAGTGTGTAAGTCGAAATTCTGTCCGTGTAACGCTACGCTATTATTAATCATTGTAAGTTATGTTCAACCTTTTTAAATTAATGTCTCGTAGCTAAGTTATTATTATGCTTATTTAAATTGAAGTAATCGTGATGTTGGGCTAAATGTTGAAATTGGGTAATTGGGCTTTGTACCATAATTGGGGTTTGGACAAAAGAACGACACTTGTGAAAATTAGACTATGGGCTATTAATGGACTTTATATTTGTTTAATTAAATGAGAGTTTGTTAATTTAATATAAAGATTTACAATTGGACGTACCTATAAATAACCACATACACTCGATCGGACACGATGGGCGGGATATTTATAAGTACTAATAATCGTTCATTTAACCGGACACGGGAATGGATTAATAGTCTATGGACTTATTAAAACAGGGGTGAATTATATACAAGGAAATTTGGTGTAATTATAGTTTAAGTCCCTAATTAGTTGGAATATTTGACTTCGTATATAAGGATAATTTGACGAGGACACTCGCACTTTATATTTATGACTGATGGACTGTTATGGACAAAAACCAGATGGACATATTGAATAATCCAGGACAAAGGACAATTAACACATGGTAATAAACTAAAATCAACACGTCAAACATCATGATTACGGAAATTTAAATAAGCATAATTCCTTTATTTCATATTTAATTGCACTTTTAATTATCGCACTTTAATTTATTGTCATTTTAATTATTGTACTTTTTAATTATCGCAATTTTATTTATTGTCAATTTATTTATCGCACTTTAATTTATCGCACTTTAATTATTGTCATTTACTTTACGCTTTAAATTAAGTTATATTTATATTTTACATTAGGTTTTAACTGCGACTAAAGTTTTAAAATCGACAAACCGGTCATTAAACGGTAAAAACCCCCTTTTATAATAATAATACTACTCCTATATATATATTTTTATACAAATATAGTTTTAAAAATATAGCGTTAAAGTTGGCGAGTTCCCTGTGGACGAACCGGACTTACTAAAAACTACACTACTGTACGATTAGGTACACTGCCTATAAGTGTTGTAGCAAGGTTTAGGTATATCCACTCTATAAATAAATAAATAACTTGTGTAAAATTGTATCGTATTTAATAGTATTTCGCAATAAAAATATAACTATTTCATATACACCTCGCATCACATCAAGTATTTTTGGCGCCGCTGCCGGGGAACTACTTAAACACCGGAAGCGAAACGCTATATTAAAAAAAATAAAAAATTTTAAGTCTTAGTTTACTTTTGTAAAAATACGCTTTTGTAAAAATACGTTTGAAATATTAAAAATACAAAAATATAAAAAGAAAAATAAAATATATATATTTTTAAGAATTGTTCAAAATATATAAATTATAAATATTTCTATTTCTATTTTTAGTTTGTAAAAATATAAGTTTTTATTTCATTTATATAAATATTTTATATAAATATTAAAACAGAAAAAAATATATATATAAAAATTTACGGGCCTGACACTGTTGCAGCCCAAACTTCTGGCCGGATCCAAGAGTCATGCGATCGCATGAACCCGAAGGCTAAAATCCATGAGACCGCATGAGCTGCTCTGACACGCCCTACTGAACCTGGTACAACAATAATTACGGAGTATTAATTATTATTATTATTAATTAAAACCCTAATTAGGGTTAATTATTTAATTATTTGGTTTTAGTTTTTAATTAATTTGTATTTTAAGTTAAAATTCATTTTATTAAATATATAAACTTAATACTTTTATAAAATAAATAATATAAAAATAATATTTTTATAAAAATTAGTAATTTTATCATTTTTTTTGTCTCTTTTTATAAATTGTATATTTTTATTATTTAGTACGTAAGTTGTATATTTTTTGCTCATAATTAGTTTTTAATTTAGTATTTGCCGTAGTTATTTTTATTTCTAGATTTTCAGGCTTTGCAGTAAAATCCCTTAAGTGCTTTTTCTTTAGACTAAGATATAGGTGCTTTAGAATTTTGCGACGCCGTTTTTTAGATTTTATTACTTTCTAAGTTATTGCCGTTTTGGATATAGAATTCCTTTTAAGCTTTAGTATTTTTAAACGCAACTTTTAATTCTTAGTTTTTAGACTTTTAAGTTTCGACGCGCTACGTTCTTTTTATTATTTTTCGACCTTTTATTTTTTGACGTTTTTCGACGCGCTCTTTTTCTTTCTTATTTCTCGACGCTCTAGTTTTTAGGACATAGAATTTTCTATTTCTTCTCTAAAATTTCAAAACGAAAAATTATTTTAAGCGGTTAAATTGATAGACATTCAAAATTTTCTGGTTCGTAGTAATAGTTGGATTTGTTAGTGGCGAGTTGTGAGCTTCCGATTTAAAGGGTCCTGGCTACATGCTGCATCTATTGGCTATTCGAAACGTGGGCAAAATCAGAATAGTCTATTAATTTGATAACTTATATAATTTTTATCTTTATAACTAATAGGATATTCAGTGAATGCACCGAGCAAAACGTTCACCACCTTTCATACGTTCACCACTTGTAACTCGATCAAGACATCTAGCTAATATTGTCGTTGATTTTGCTTTTGAATTGTCATCTAGTCGACCAAGTACTCTAATTCAAATTTCCGATAATCCATTTTTTGAACCCGACCTCACAATTGAGAATCCGGAGGATATTCAGGGACAATTCAGAGATCCTAAACCACTAATCTTTCCTCCGGAACCACCAATCATTCAAACAGGGACTTTCGAGGAACAAACCATTAAATCAGAATCCTCTAGTGATTCAGATTCAACAAACTCAATAATGGAGAATCTGGAACCTCTAAGTATGGAAGACCGAATGAGAGCTAAACGCACTGGCCAAGGTCACGCAATTACTCAACCTGACATTAATGTGCCAGATTATGAAATCAAAGGACAAATCTTACACATGGTAACTAATCAATGCCAATTTAGTGGTGCGCCGAAGAAAGATCCAAACGAACATCTTCGAACCTTTAATAGGATTTGTACTTTATTCAAAATAAGATAAGTGGAGGATGAACAGATATATCTTATGTTATTTCCCTGGACTTTAAAGGGAGAAGCCAAAGATTGGTTGGAATCGTTACCTGAAGGGGCGATTGATACATGGGATGTTTTAGTTGAAAAATTTCTTAAACAATTCTTTCCGGCATCTAAAGCCGCGAGACTTCAAGGAGAAATAGTTACGTTCACACAAAAGCCAAATGAAACATTATATGAAGCGTGGACAAGATTTGGAAAATTGTTGAGAGGATGTCCGCAACACGGTTTAGACACTTATCAAATAGTGCAAATATTCTACCAAGGTGTCAACGTTGCTACATGAAAAGACATCAACATAACAGCTAGTGGTTCCATTATGAAGAAAACCGCAACTGAAGCTTACAAAATTATTGATAACACAGCCTCCCACTCACATGAGTGGCACCAAGAAAAAGATATCTTTCGTTCATCTAAAGCGGCTAGAGTCGATTCTAGCCTTGACTTTGATTCCGTTTCCGCAAAAATAGATGCTTTCGAGAGACGAATGGAAAAGATGAATAAAGATATTCACGCAATACGAATCAGTTGTGAGCAATGCGGTGGACCACACTTAATGAAAGATTGTCACATTGAACAAACGATGGAACAACGAGAGAATGTTTCCTACATGAACCAATGGCCGGGAAATAATTATCAAAATAATTATCAACCGCCAAGGCCGAACTTTAATCGAAATCAAAACATTCTTTACAATCCAAATGGACCAAACAATAACTCGTATAACCAACAAGGTCCGAATAACCAACCAACTCAAAACAACACTTTCAATCAATAAAGACCTGGTTTGTATAAACCACCACAACAAACCGAAGAGAAAAAGTCAAATCTAGAAGAAATGATGGCAAAGCTAATGGAATCTCAAACACAATTTATTACATCTCAAACCCAAACAAATGAGAGGTTTGATCAGTCATTAAGAACTCAACAAGCTTCCATTTTAAATCTAGAAAAACACGTAGGTACTCTTACTAGCATGATGAGTGAGAGGGAACAAGGAAAGCTACCTAGTAATACTGAAGTAAATCCTCGGAATGAGAATGTTAATATGGTCTCAACAAATTCTGAAAAACCAGCATCAGAATATGGGAAGGTTTTAGACGTGAGTAACAATGAAGAAGTTACAACACCACCACCACCCGAGTATGTAAAGCCAGTGGTGGCATCATACAAACCACCCATCCCGTTTCCAAGAAAAGGAGTTGAGTATGAGAAAGTAATAGGTAATAAAGTTTGTGATACCTCTGGAAAGAAGAAGAAGAATACGAAAGTACAAGAAACAAAAACCGTAAAGATAAACCCGGTGAAGATAGTTCCACCAAAACCTCCACCCAGGGTGGGTGATCCGGGTGAATTTATTGTTCCTTGTCTACTTAGTGATTGTGTCATGTATGATGCACTAGCAGATTTAGGTGCGAGTGTGAGTGTTATGCCTCTTTCATTATATAAGAGATTAGGAGTAGGTGAGTTAAGTCCAACAGAGATGAGTGTTCGACTTTTTGATCAAATCATTAAGCATCCAGTTGGAATTACTGACGACCTACCCGTTCAAGTGGGTAATTTAACCTTTTTAGTCGAATTTATTGTCATTGACATAGAAGAGGACCCAAACATTCCTCTAATTTTAGGTCGACCATTCTTAGCATCTACCGGGGATTTATTTGATGTAAGAGATGGTAGAATGACACTTAGTAATAATGAAAAATCGATCACCTTTGTGAGTCGAAAGTCTAAATCTCCACCCACCAAAACCGTTGAACCGACAAAACCGATAGGTAAGAACCATGTTGTTTTACCAACTCCAACGGTAGTGCTTAGCAATAATAAAATGCCTAAGTGTGGGGAAGATGAAGTAACACCTAATGATGACCTGATAACAAAGAACCCCGTTGTTGATACAAAATTAAATGACTCCGTTATTAATAGTTCAATGAAGAAACTTATTAAACGGATTCGCGATGCTAGAACCAAGGGGAACTTTAAGTTATGTAACCGGTTAGTATCCAATCTATCTCCTAGAGAAAAGGCGAAACTAGTTGAATTTGTGGATATTACACAGGAATCCGACCAATGGCTTAAAGCAAAAGTCACAGATATGCAAGTTGATTATGGTCCAAGAGAAATTGACAATGAAGTTAACCACAATTTCGACACCACAGCTACCTAAGTGTGGGGAGATTCAAATGTTCTAAGAAATAATGCTGTCTAGGGTTAGTTGTTCTGTTCTCGTGTAGTTCCGAGAATGGAATTCGATTGGTCTTTTCCGCTAGCAGACACTAAAGAACTAGTTTTCTCTCCCCATTCTGATTTTTTCAAATATTTTGTAGGTTATATATGAAATTAATATGCTTTTTAAATTTAATTTTTGTGTGATTTTAAAAAAACAAAAATTACTTTATTTCATTAAGTTTTTAAAAAAATGATTTCTAAAATTCATCGTAAGTTGAAGACTAGGTCATGGAACCGAGATTACTTTACCCGAGGACGGGGCGACAAATTTTGTTATCATTATTTTTAATTTTATTGATCTTAAGTATACCAAAAAAAATTTAAAAAATTTAAAAACTCAAAAATCTTTGCTTTTAAAACAATCGCTTTAAAAACGACAAATTTTAAATTTTGTCGAGGGACGGACTAGGTAAACATACCGAAACTACCTAAAGTAAAAGGAAACAAAATTTTAAAAATCATTCATTTAAATTGTTTTAATAAATAAAGGTTTATATATATATATATATATATATATATATATATATATATATATATATATATATATATATATATATATATATTATATGTTTGTAGTTTATCTTATGTACAAAACATGGTAAAACAACGCACTTTCAAAGACTGACATTAAGTTCAGCAAAAGCTACTAATTTTGACGATAAGACGCAAAACATATGTGAAATTACAACAAAAGAAATGAACGATGAGGCGTGCCATCTATCATTCGACGAGCTTAGAAATTTCAAACTCGGTATTTTTAATCACTTTTCTACATTAATCACCCTCATGAATTTATAATTATAGTCTGATTTCATGCAAATGAGGGCATTGCATGATCTCAAGTGTGGGGAAGGGTTATAAATTCTCTCGGGTTTACACTTAGTTTAATTGCCAAATTTTGTGAAAATTTGAAAAATTTTCAATTAAATGAATTCAAAATCATGTTTATACATATTTATGAACGATAAAACTAGGTTGTAATACTGAAATTATTGTTACCTCAGAGAGAACATAAATGGAGAAACAACCCAAAACGTTAGAATTCATTTAAAATGGAATAGAGAAAAATAAAAAGGCAAAGAAAGGAAAATAAAAGCTAAGTGTGGGAAGAATTTACCAAGTTATTTAAAACACATATCACATATGTTTGTACAAGATTATTGCAGGTACTTTTCTTTTGGACGATTTTAATCAGTTTTACCTAATTTATTGTAATATATTTGAAAGAAAGATGGATCTGCACGATGAATCAATTCCATCATTAAAAGGAAGTAAAGTCTTCCGAAAAAGACACACGCTTCTTGATTTAGGTCAGGAAGTTGTCGTCCAGACCAGCTGTAGGTTGACGAAAAATCTAGAAAAGTCATCTCTAAAATCAGCAGGAAATCCACGGACCTCAACATCAAACAGGGTCGCTATGTGGTCAGACTTATCCTAACCATGAGAGGATCTGTCTCGTAAAATGGGGAGGGCGCAGTGCAAATTAGCTTAATAAGACTAATGAATCAGACCCCCAGAAAGGATAATATCCTTAAAGATTAAAAATTAGTTTTTAAGCCTGGTATTACTCAATCCTTGAGATTACTTTAAAGATTGAGAATTACAAACTTAAGGAATTAGATGATATCTAAACTCGAGCTTGAACGAGAAAATATTTTGATCAAATTAAAACCGATTTGTTTTCTGAAAACCTATTTTCAATGCGTTCATTACCATTGAACGTAAAATCCTAAGAATTCACCGGAATTCATTAGGTCACCTGAACCAAATCGGGTGTTAACCGTAAGAACGGTGGTTGCATAGCATGGTCGAAGACAGGACCTTGTGCCAGACCGAAAAACTATAGGGTGATCTTTACTATTGCTCCTACAAAGGATAGTAATTGCATCCGACACGATATAGACCATAATCAAAAGCATGTCACTGGACATTGCCTCAACAGTTTCTTGTTCAACGCTTTCCTTTACAACCGGACGGTAGTTTACCGAAAGGTAATATACGGAGCAAGTAAACTGGACGTGTTGCTTTCCCAATACAAGGTTAGCAAGTGGGTGACACAAAACCATAAGTTTTGAGCTAAAATTTTCAAATCTGAAACCCACAAAACCCACAAAAACAATTTAGCAAACACCGGTAAAGGGTTATTCCGAAAAACTTATCTAGGGTAAAAGCTAGATTGAATTTTCAAAAGATCAATTGTTTTCATAAAGATCCAATTTCCTAAAGGATCTAAATTTTCATAGTCATGTGGGACTGTAAACCACAACCTTACTATCATTGTTCATACCGTCAAATCGAAATCACTGATGTACAAAGTGTGAAGAATAAAGAAGTGATTCTAGTATTTTTATTTCAAGACTATATTGCTTGAGGACAAGCAACGCTCAAGTGTGAGAATATTTGATAATGCTAAAAACGAACATATATTTCATAGCATTATCCCTCAAGAAAGACAAGCTTTTAGTTGCAATTGTTCTATTTACAAGTGATATTCGTTTAAATAATAAAAGGTGAAGACAAAAGACAGATTCGACGAATTGAAGACGCAAACGACCAAGAAGCTCAAAAGTACAAAGTACAATCCAAGTGGTTCAAATTATTGATGAGAAACGTCTAGAAATTACAAGAGTACAAGCCGCGAAACGCAAAGTACAAGATATTAAATTGTACGCAAGGACGTTCGAAAATTCGGAACCGGGACCAGAGTCAACTCTCAACGCTCGACGCAACGGACTAAAAATTACAAGTCAACTATGCACATGAATATAATATAATATATAATTAATTCTTAAAATTATATATATATATATATATATATATATATATATATATATATATATATATATATATATATATATTATATTAAAACTGTCGGCAAATAAGAAAACAAAATTATGTGAGCTGGATCAGAGGGCCATGCGATCGCATGGCCTGGAAGCACAATTTCCATGCGATCGCATGGGGCCAAAAGTCAGGCCAAGTGCTATAAATTGCAAAGTTTTCAGGCGAGTTTGGTACTCCTTTTTCTATCCTCTCTATCTCTCTGATATATATATATATATATATATATATATATATATATATATATATATATATATATATATATATATATATATATATATATATATATAATATTTTAATTTTAATTTTAATTTAATAATAGTAAGGGTATGTTAGCGAATGTTGTAAGTGTGTAAGTCAAAATTCTGTCCGTGTAACGCTACGCTATTATTAATTATTGTAAGTTATGTTCAACCTTTTTAAATTAATGTCTCATAGCTAAGTTATTATTATGCTTATTTAAATTGAAGTAATCGTGATGTTGGGCTAAATGTTAAAATTGGGTAATTGGGCTTTGTACCATAATTGGGATTTGGACAAAAGAATGACACTTGTGGAAATTAGACTATGGGCTATTAATGGACTTTATATTTGTTTAATTAAATGATAGTTTGTTAATTTAATATAAAGATTTACAATTGGACGTACCTATAAATAACCACATACACTCGATCGGACACGATGGGTGGGATATTTATAAGTACTAATAATCGTTCATTTAACTGGACACGGAAATGGATTAATAGTCTATGGACTTATTAAAACAGGGGTGAATTATATACAAGGAAAATTGGTGTAATTATAGTTTAAGTCCCTAATTAGTTGGAATATTTGACTTCGGATATAAGGATAATTTGACGAGGACACTCGCACTTTATATTTATGACTGATGGACTGTTATGGACAAAAACCAGATGGACATATTGAATAATCCAGAACAAAGGACAATTAACCCATGGTAATAAGCTAAAATCAACAAGTCAAACATCATGATTACGGAAGTTTAAATAAGCATAATTCCTTTATTTCATATTTAATTGCACTTTTAATTATCGCACTTTAATTTATTATCATTTTAATTATTGTACTTTTTAATTATCGCAATTTTATTTATTATCAATTTATTTATCGCACTTTAATTTATCGCACTTTAATTATTGTCATTTACTTTACACTTTAAATTAAGTTATATTTATATTTTACATTAGGTTTTAACTGCGACTAAAGTTTTAAAATCGACAAACCGGTCATTAAACGGTAAAAGCCCCCTTTAATAATAATAATACTACTCATATATATATATTTTTATACAAATATAGTTTTAAAAATATAGCGTTAAACTTGGCGAGTTCCCTGTGGACGAACCGGACTTACTAAAAACTACACTACTGCACGATTAGGTACACTGCCTATAAGTGTTGTAGCAAGGTTTAGGTATATCCACTCTATAAATAAATAAATAACTTGTGTAAAATTGTATCGTATTTAATAGTATTTCGCAATAAAAATATAACTATTTCATATACACCTCGCATCACATCAGGTAACCTTTCGTGTCCGAGCCTTGAACGTCACCATTCACACGAATCTCAATAGCCAAATCCGTGTAGCCCAAGAGGAAGCTCTCAAAGAGGAGAATATTCCTCAGGAACATTTGAACATTCTCGTTTCTCAATTCGAGGTCAAGGAGACTGGACTTCGATACTTTGCCGAAAGAATTTAGGTGCCTAGTTATGGGGATTTACGAAGCCTTATTGTAGATAAAGCTAATAAGTCAAGGTATTCGATTCATCCAGGAGCTGGTAAGATGTACCACGACCTCAAGGTTCAATATTGGTGGCCAAACCTCAAAAGGGATGTTGTTACGTATGTTGGAAAGTGTTTAACTTGTTCCAAGATCAAGGCCGAACATCAGAGGCCATCCGGGTTACTTTAGCAACCCGAAATCCCGCAATGGAAGTGGGAAGGAATAACAATGGACTTCATCACGAAGATACCGAAGACGGTAGGCGGTTATGATACCATCTGGGTTATCGTTGACCATCTTACCAAATCTGCACAATTCCTAGCCATGAAGGAAACCGATACAATGGAGAAACTCGTGCAACTATACATATAAGAGATCGTATCTCGTCACGGCGTACCCTTATTGATTATTTCAGACCGAGACGTCCGTTTTGCTTCTAAATTTTGGCGTTCTTTACAAGAAGCTTTGGGAACACGTTTAGATATGAGTTCTGCGTATCACCCGAAAATCGACGGACAGAGCGAATGCACGATTCAAACCCTGGAGGACATGTTGCGTGGTTGTGTAATTGATTTCAGAAAGGCTTGGGAAAAGCATTTGTCGCTGGCTGAATTCTCTTACAACAATAGCTATCACGCGAGCATTAAGGCCGCACCTTTCGAAGCCTTGTATGGCTGCATATGTCGTTCTCCTATCTGTTGGGCCGAAGTAGATGAAAAACAACTCACCGGACCCGAACTCGTTCATGAAACAACTGAGAAGATTGTTCAAACTCAAGCAAGGCTCAAGACTGCCCGTGATCGCCAAAAGAGCTATGCCGACCTTAAACGTAAAGATCGTGAATTCCAAGTAGGTGACCGAGTGATGTTGAAAGTCGCACCTTGGAAAGGTGTAATCCGTTTCAGAAAGCGTGAGAAGCTAAATCCGCGATATATTGGTCCTTTTGAAGTCTTGGAGTGTGTTGGACCCGTTGCTTACCGTTTGGATCTTCCGACTCAGTTGAGTGAAATTCATCCCACTTTCCACGTGTCGAATCTGAAGATATGTCTTGCTGAACCAGAACTTGTCATACCTCTTGAGGAGCTTACGATTGATGACAAACTCCACTTCGTGGAAGAACCTGTTGAAATTATGGACCGTGAGGTAAAAACCTTGAAACGCAACAAGATTCCAATTGTCCGAGTCCGTTGGAATGCTAAACAAGGACCCGAGTTTACTTGGGAGCGAGAGGATCAAATGAAGCAGAAATATCCTCACCTCTTCACAACTCTACCATCTACCTCAGCTTAAAATTTCGGGACGAAATTTTCATTAACAGGTGGGTAATGTAACGACCCGACTTTTTTGACTTACTTTTGTGCTTGTTACTTTCACGAAACTGCGTATTTGTGCGTACTGTGTTGGTTTATATTCTGGGATCTTATTTCATGTTAATTACTTTCGTAAATACCATACAACGTGCCATTAAGTACTTAGTTACTTAACTTGATCCCCGAATGCTTTATGACCGTTAGTGTCACTGGACGTTTAGAACGAGCTATATGTTTTGGTACACGTTTAACTTTTGTCGTAATTGGAATATTATGACTACGTAATACTAATTGTTATTTCCTAATAACAATTACTTGGGTTTTTGGTTTGCTTAATTACGCTTAGTAATTTACTTATGCTCACTAGTTAGTCTTGTTGGACTTTCTACCTTGTTGGACTCAAGCCCACCCTACTCTAGCTAATGGACTATTTAATTAGCCTAATTTTAATAAGTTTATGACCCATATAAATGTAAGACAAAAACCTACTAAGTTAAGCCAACATACTAGCATTTTTGTTCACCATTATCACAAATGTTGCATGGGATCCTAACAATAAACACCACCTTTAGACCACCACTAACTAAAAAGCAAAAAGGTGTCCCCCTTATCCCCCTTGAAACCGTTGGCCACCCTTACCCCTCACCACTATATATATCATGCTCATTTCATCCATTTTACACTTGATCTCATTCACATTTTACACACACTTACTCTCTAATTTTCTCTCTATTCTTTCTCACTCTAAAAAGTGTAAGTTTTAAATTTTCTTCTTCTTCTTCTTTTCCTCATAGTCACGACATCATCATCATCTTTATAAGATCAAGCTTGTTAGCTTTTTGATCTCGCTATATCTTGTAGATTCAAACTATGATTTGAATCCTTCAAAAACATTAAAGATTCAAGCTTTCTAGCTTTGAATCTTCATTAATTTGATGGATTTAAGCTTTATAGCTTAAGGTCACTTTATTTTTGTTAAAAGATCAAAACTTGTGTTTATGATCTTCATGAAACTTGAAGATCTAGCCTTTTGCTTTGAAGATCTTCAAGAACACAAAAGATTCAAGCTTTCTAGTTTTGAAATCTCATAACTTTTTATAAAAGGATCCAAACTCTCTAGCTTAGGGTTCCATTACTTTGTTTGATCAAATTTATGTTCTTACTTGTTTGATTGAATAAAAGTTTGTAGCTTTAGTTGTAGATAGAACTTGTATTTGTGTTAAGACTAAGAACATGATGTAACCTTGGTCCATCATCCTTCTAAAACTCTTAAGTGAGTTGTATTCTTGCTTAGTCTTGACATTGTGTGTTGATGGTTGAAACTTGGTCAAATTGATGCTAAAACATCAAAGAGTTGTACACTTGAAGCTTACACGCATTAAGGATGAGAACCGTGATGAGCATCAAGCACCAAGAAATCCACTGGAGCACTTGTTTGATGTTTTTAAGGGTCTGATCAGACTCCTATGACTTCTGAAAAATTGATTTTCAGATAGTTCGTTTCGAGTAGATGAATTTTCGTTTAGGACTCGCCTAAATCCGATATACGATTTAGGATTTATAGCCTTCCGAAAGTCACTACGCCGTTGTAACGACGTGCTAAAAATTCTGACCTACTCGCGCTTGAACCATTGCCACGGTCAAACGACATCCAGTTAGCATTTGAAAATTGGATAGCGGTTAGAGGAATCACATACGGAGCCTTTTCCACTGACCACGCATCTTTTCGGTTTGTATAGAGGTCGTAGCAGCTGTCCGAAGTCAGCCTTTTGTTTCGATCTCTATTCTTGTTGAAAACTTACTTTAGCTTTTACGAATGATGATGATGATGATGATACTTAAGACTTAATTTATTCACTTTTAAACTTTTGGGGACAATATACTGACTTAGTGACCTTTGACTTAGGTTGACGACCTTTCGGACTGACTTACTACCTGCATACTTTGCATATCGACTTTTACCACACATTCACTATAAGTTATAGCTCCCTTTTTACTTTAACTATTTTTGGGACTGAGAATACATGCGATTTTTATGTTTTACATACTAGACACGAGTACTTAAACTTTATATATGTGTGGATGACATAACGCCACAAAGATTCCCCTTAGCTCGGTAGCGTTTAACTATTGGTTTATGAACCGGTAGACGCGAATCATAGATATGGATCCATAGGGTTTGACATCCCCACTTGGGCTTGTCACGCTAGCATTCAACGGATGTTTAATACTTCGTAAAAAGACGCACTTGCCAAGTATACTTTTAGGGGGTATATTACGTTAAGTTAGTTACCGGGTGCCCACGGTTAAGCATATACTTTTCATACTGTTTTGAATACGAAATCTCGTGGTCTACATTACATTACTGAATACAAACAAACTATAGCTCACCAACATTCGTGTTGACCTTTTAAGCGTGTATTTCTCAGGTGCTTAGATGTTGTTGCTTCCGCTGTTAGACTTGCTGTCTTGGTGTTATAGACTTGCTGCTACAGACTCGCTGTGTTAGAGTTCCGCTGCATTACTTAGAGATGTCTCAATCATGGAACTTTTATTTTGCATTCGCAACTTATGTTATTTTGAATAACGGTTTTGTAACGACCTTTGTGTCACGTTATCTTTTGTAAAACATTTGAAGTTATCTTTTCATGAATGCAAAACTCATTTTAAAACAGCATGTAGTATTATACCGTGTAATGGACCTGTTGTTGACGATTCGTACATGATGGTTTTGTACGGGGCGTCACATCTCGGGTTTGAACCCGGGCAATGGCGTTTTATTTTTGAAAAGCTTGTTTCTTAAGGTAGTAATATTAGTAATGTTATTATTATTATTATTATTATTATTATTATTATTATTATTATTATTATTATTATTATTATTATTATTATTATTATTATTATTATTATTATTATTATTATTATTATTATTATTATTATTATTAATTTTATCATTTTTATTATTAATATGTATTATTATTATTATTATTAAAAACTATCATTATTAATATTATCATTACTAATAACTATTTTTATCATTATTATTAAAATTATCATTTTTTTAAATTAATATTACTATTATTATTAGTATTATTATTAAAAATATCATTATTAGAATTAGAATTGTCATTATTTTTTATTATTATTAACATTATTTTTATAAAAATTACTATTATTATTAATTTTATGAATATCATAATTATTATTATTATTATTATCATCATTATTATTTTTAACATTAAAATTATTATTTTTAACATTATTATTATTATTATTATTATTATTATTATTATTATTATTATTATTATTATTATTATTATTATTATTATTATTATTATTATTATTATTATTATTATTATCATTATTTGTATTACTAATATTACTACTAGTATTATTATTATTATTTCAACAAATATTCTTTATATAAAAAATATAATTATTACATGTAACATAAATATAACTAATATTACAAACTACCATGTTTTAATATATTAACTAATATATTATTACAACATTAATTAAATTATATATATCATATATATAATATAACCTATTATAAGTATTAATATAATTATATATAAGGATATTAATCATAATACATTATAAAATTTATAAACTTAGTTGATTAATATTATGTGTTAATATATATACTTGATATAGGTTCGTGAATCCGAGGCATTTAACCATCGAAATAGATCATTGCATTTAACCAAAGAAGATCCTAATTTCCTTAATTACCGAAGAATCAAATCTTATTACGAAGATTTTCTCTAAATCCCTTGAACTCTAGAAATCAACCCTATCTACGTCAAAATATATGACGAAACATTACCTTTCTCATTTCACTCTTTTGTGATAGCTTCACTTATACTCTTCGCGTAACCAAATTGTTTTATCCATAATGATAAAACTTTATTTATCGACTCATATTCGTCATGAAAACATTTTTATGGTTAGCCATGACGACCACGATCAAATTTTAGGACGAAATTTCTTTAACGGGTGGGTACTGTGACAACCCGGAAATTTCCGACCAAATTTAAACTTAATCTTTATATGTTTCCGACACGATAAGCAAAGTTTGTTAAGTTGCATCTCAAGAATTTTCAACTGTATTCATACATTCATTTAACCTTGACCAAATTCCGACGATTCACGAACCATTAAATGGATATGATTGTATATATATGTGTATATATATTATAACTTGAAAACGTAAACAAAATATTAGGTATAATACTTTACCTGAGCGTATTTGTTTCAATAAACGACGTAATTGGAAGATGATGTCAAATGATTGAGTTATCTGTTACATTGTGTTATTATGATAAGTCTTTGTGGTAAGGTCCACGTTGATTTGTGAAATCTGTTCTTTTTAACGGTATTCAGAATAATTGGTAAAGTGATTTACTAGAAGGAACAAAAGTGTCAATTAACGGGAACTAGACAAGGGTTAGTGGAGTTTCCTGTTCGATTTCTTATATAGGTGTTAACTAGTTAACTTTCATATTATTTAGGGTGAAAGAGACATGTTGGGTATATAGATAACTCAGAAAATGGATATCGTCAAGTTAAAAAAAATGACATTTTTCATTAAAGTAATTGCATACGTTTAATTGACCTTTGGACGTTATCCCACGCTTCACCAGCTAACGGTAATTTAAAAACTTGAAAACCTGTTATGAGATATATACGATCTTACTTTTCTAAAACATTTTATGATATAACGATTTTCATTATTTTAACCTTTTAACAAAATGATTCTTAAATATATTTAGTTTGGAAAACAAAATTATCATATTTATTTGATTTAGTACTAACACGTTTTCAATTTAGAAAGAACTTTATTATCAAAACGTTTTATAAGATACTTTGTTAATGAATTTTGAATAACTTAATTAAAGCTTTATATTATAAATTACAAATATATATATATTGTGTTTCAAAAATGTAAACGTAATATGACATAATATTTTGTATCATTTAAACGATTATAAATGAGTCTTGAAATATAATTACTTTTGAAAAACTAAATATTATATTATTAAATAAATATTTCAAACTTATATTTTGAGATAAAAATATATATACATATAACGTACTCATAAAACGTTTTGAATTAAAATAATATTATTATATAACGAGATGTTGATTTATAGAAGCAAATGACTAAAACACTCAAATGATTAAGATACATCTTGAGTGATATAGTTTATTAATAATCTAATTCTATATTTTGACAAGGGTGCGAGTCAGGAAATGTAAAGTGCTAGTTTTCTAAGCATTCGAAAGGACGTTTGAAAAACCGGAAGCGGGACATGAGTCGAGAGACAATGTACGAGTTATCGGAACTAAAATTCCAAGTTAACTATATAGGTAAATATAAGATAATATATAATTAATTATATAAATTTAATATATATATATATATATATATATATATATATATATATATATATATATATATATATATATATATATATATATATATATATATATATATATATATATATATATATAATTATATTATTAAACGAGTGTCGGCAGCCCAAACAAAGTGGATATTAGTTGGATCAGAGGGACATGCGATCGCATGGCCAAATGCCCATCAAACCATGCGATCGCATGGCAGGAGGGGACAGGTTCGTTCTATAAAGCTCGCAGTTTATCAGACGAATTCATTTATCTTTCTCTCCCAATCTCTTGCTTTCTCTTTACACATATTTTATATTAATTAATAATAATAATAATAATATTATTATTATTATTATTAAGATTATTATTATTATTATTATTATTATTATTATTATTATTATTATTATTATTATTATTATTATTATTATTATTATTATTATTATTATTATTATTATTATTATTATTATTATTATTAATCGTATTATCATTATTGTATTATTATTATTATTATTATTATACATAAAATACTACGACGAGGTTTTGCTCGCATGTTATCAAAATGGGTTTTTGAGTGGGATAGAGCTAAGGAAATTATGGGTTATAGCTATGGAGGTTATGGGTATTGTTCGGGGGTATGCTCGTGAGTCAAATCTAGTGTTTATCTTCTCCGTTGCACCTACGTAATTTCCTGCAATATTGAACCTCAATATTGATACGTTCGTGAATCCGAGGCCAACCCTGCACTTATTCAGTGCCGTCATTTGCATTAATGCTATGAAATACAGTATTGTGAGTTTCATTTGATCCCTTTTACTCTTTACATTTTTGGGCTGAGAATACATGCAATATTTTATAACTGTTTTATGAAATGGATACAAATACTAAAACTGAATTTGCGTGAGTTTCATTTGCTCCCTTTTTAAATGCTTTTGTAATATATATTTTTGGGACTGAGAATATATGCGCTGCTTTTATAAATGTTTGACGAAATAGACACAAGTACTCAAAACTACATTCTATGATAGAATTATTTGGATTCAGTGGTTCGATTTCTATAAAGATTGCATTAGCTACCATCGGTGAGATTGTTTTGCATTGCACGTTGCATTAGCTACCGTTGGTGAGATTGTTTTGCATCTTGGTTGCATTAGCTACCATCGGTGAGATTGTTTTGCATTGCACGTTGCATTAGCTACCGTTGGTGAGATTGTTTTGCATCTTGGTTGCATTAGCTACCGTCAGTGAGATTGTTTTGCATTTTCGCATTAGCTACCGTCGGTGAGATTGTTTTGCACTTTCCGTATTCCCATCCGGTGTTCTTCATTGATAGTTTGAAATATTATGAAATGGTATGCTTGCCTGATAACTTTCGATGTAATGAAAGTTTGTCTTTTAAAAAAGAATGCAATGTTTGTAAAATGTATCATTTAAAGGTCAAATACCTCGCAATGTAATCATATGTTATTGTATTCGTCCTTATAGATTAGGACGGGTCGTCTCATGTGGTATCATAGCGGTGGTCTTTGTAACAACCCAAACCAATAACCAACCGAAATACGCGAAATAAATTTTTTTTTTGTCAGAAGTGTGCGCCACGCGCACCACCCTAGGGTGCGCGGCGCGCACAAGCCCTTTTTTAGTTCTGTCAGGTTTTGTCAATTTTCAAATAAAGATCTCCCACTTCCCGACATATTTTGATGAAACGCTTTTCATAACATAATATAATAGTTAAAACTCACACGATTCAATAATAAAATAAGTTTTACGAAACTGGGCCCACATATACCGTAATACGAGTTTCGTACAAAAGTATAAGTTTCAACTGAATTAGTTTAAATTCCAAACGACACTAGAGCATGATGTTTGGGGGTTAAACTACCCAACTCTCGGTCAAACTTCAAAAGCTAACACATCCAAAAGCGTCTCCTATCAAAACAAAGAGGGATCTATAATCCAATCGAACGCCCTTACCCTTGTCAACGCCCGAGCCTATAAAAAGGTAAACAACGAGAGGGTAAGCAAAGCTTAGTGAATGCAATAATTATACATACACATATATAACCTACTTACTTGCAAACACTTACACAATACCGCATACAAGCTAGCAATTTGACAACTATGCAAACATTATGCATATACCAATATCCGCAATCATAATAAGCTAGCGATTCCAAAAGCATATAGTTCACAATTAAATATGCTAGTAAAAAAATTCACACAACCATGGTTAACCAATCGTACGAAGGAATGGTACTCGAATTTCCCATCGGGGTTCATAACAACCGTTAGCGTACAACAACATATATCACTAACCCTTGGCGGAACGACAACACATATCCGTTCATAAAACTGTTAGTGTACAACAACATATATCACTAACTAGGACAACACATATCCGTTCATAAAAGTCGTTAGTGTACAACAACATATATCACTAACTAGGACAACACATATCCGTTCATAAAAGTCGTTAGTGTACAACAACATATATCACTAACTCGGACAACACATATCCGTTTTTAGAAACCGTTAGTGTACAACAATATATATCACTAACTAGGAAAACACATATCCGTCCCTACAAATAAATACATTATATACATACATGTATACTTATTCCACTCACCTTAACGATTCGGTGACGATTTTAACTTCCGCAAGCCACAAAGCAAAGTACCTAATACAATAAGTACTCGATCAACACACAAACTAGTTAGGCTAAAAGCCAATAACTTACACATGTGCAATTAATGACTTAATGCATTAAATGCCCCATTTTCACCAAAACCGACCATTAAGGTCCAAACCACCACATATCACTAAAAGCTAGTGATTTAGGTCTAACAACCCTAATTAATACATAATTTAGGTGTTTCATACCCATCTATTTCAATTAGGTCAATTATCACTCATTTGACCACTTTAAGATCAACACACCCATTTCGGGTCATCCACAAACCCACATAACACCCATTTACCAAACATCTAGGTGTGCTAGTAATTAACTAACCAATTTAGGTTCATAAACCCCAATTAACCATTTGAAACCCTAGGTTAGTTACTATTGAGTCTTCATGACTCAATCTTACCCAAGAACACCCAAAATCACCAAATATGGGTTTTATGTTCTTCATTTACCCAAACCCTAACCCATACATAAATCAAAGTTAGAACATACCACTACAACCAAAACGTATCTAGAGAGGAGATAAACAACTATATAACTCGAGCTAAGACTCAAAACTAGCTCATTCTTCCTTTGCTTGAGCTTTCTTACACAAGAATCTCACTCTCTCTCTAAAATTGAAGTGGATAGGATAAGGTTGTTGGAATTGGAGTGAATGACACCCCAAGATCTGATCTACTAGCCTTAACTCATCCATAAGTGAAATTACCAAAAAGCCCTTCAAGATATCTGATTAAAAAGGAACAGAATCCAGCAACAGTGAAGAGTGCGCCACGCGCACCCCTATGTGTGCGCTGAGCGCACCAAGCTCAATTCAGTCTCTGACCTCTGTTTAAATACACAAGGTCACCCACACTTCATGTACCCTATTTACACTGCTGTACGATAATTATTCGGGTCTTACAAATCTCCCCCACTTAGATTGGATCACGTCCTCGTGATCCGCACCAATTACTAGAAGTTAAGCACTTCTACCTTGAACATTTCCATCTCCAATGCGGAATTACACATGAAGTAATCACCCATCGGGGTTCTTACTTCGTACACTAACGCATCATATTACAACGAACAAGGGTAATCATCCTTTGAGACAAAACAACCGCAACTGCTTGCTCCTACACCGAGTATCTAACTCGTGCAATACATTCACAATCAATCCATAAGTGGAATAATCTCCTGACGACTTCCGTTATCACGCCTTTCCACCATAGAATACTCGGGAATCATCCCGACACCGTCCTAATGAAATGTCCCATTCTTATTGATTAAAAACGTTCCATATTAATTGATTTCGTTGCGAGGTTTTTACCTCTATATGAGACGTTTTTCAAAGACTGCATTCATTTTTAAAACAAACCATAACCTTTATTTCATAAATAAAGGTTTAAAAAGCTTTACGTAGATTATCAAATAATGATAATCTAAAATATCCTGTTTACACACGACCATTACATAATGGTTTACAATACAAATATGTTACATCGAAATCAGTTTCTTGAATGCAGTTTTTACACAATATCATACAAACATGGACTCCAAATCTTGTCCTTATTTTAGTATGCAACAGTGGAAGCTCTTAGTATTCACCTGAGAATAAACATGCTTTAAACGTCAACAAAAATGTTGGTGAGTTATAGGTTTAACCTATATATATCAAATTGTAACAATAGACCACAAGATTTCATATTTCAATATACATCCCATACATAGAGATAAAAATCATTCATATGGTGAACACCTGGTAACCGACATTAACAAGATGCATATATAAGAATATCCCCATCATTCCGGGACAACCTTCGGATATGATATAAATTTCGAAGTACTAAAGCATCCGGTACTTTGGATGGGGTTTGTTAGGCCCAATAGATCTATCTTTAGGATTCACGTCAATTAGGGTGTCTGTTCCCTAATTCTTAGATTATCAGACTTAATAAAAAGGGGCATATTCGATTTCGATAATTCAACCATAGAATGTAGTTTCACGTACTTGTGTCTATTTTGTAAATCATTTATAAAACCTGCATGTATTCTCATCCCAAAAATATTAGATTTTAAAAGTGGGACTATAACTCACTTTCACAGATTTTTACTTCGTCGAGAAGTAAGACTTGGCCACTGTTGATTCACGTACCTATAACAATATATACATATATATTAAAGTATGTTCAAAATATATTTACAACACTTTTAATATATTTTGATGTTTTAAGTTTATTAAGTCAGCTATCCTCGTTAGTAACCTACAACTAGTTGTCCACAGTTAGATGTACAGAAATAAATCGATAAATATTATCTTGAATCAATCCACGACCCAGTGTATACGTATCTCAGTATTGATCACAACTCAAACTATATATATTTTGGAATCAACCTCAACCCTGTATAGCTAACTCCAACATTCACATATAGAGTGTCTATGGTTGTTCTGAAATATATATAGATGTGTCGACATGATAGGTTGAAACATTGTATACATGTCTATGGTATCTCAAGATTACATAATATACAATACAAGTTGATTAAGTTATGGTTGGAATAGATTTGTTACCAATTTTCACGTAGCTAAAATGAGAAAAATTATCCAATCTTGTTTTACCCATAAATTATTCATTTTAAATCCGTTTTGAGTGAATCAAATTGCTATGGTTTCATATTGAACTCTATTTTATGAATCTAAACAGAAAAAGTATAGGTTTATAGTCGGAAAAATAAGTTACAAGTCGTTTTTGTAAAGGTAGTCATTTCAGTCGAAAGAACGACGTCTAGATGACCATTTTAGAAAACATACTTCCACTTTGAGTTTAACCATAAATTTTGGATATAGTTTCATGTTCATAATAAAAATCATTTTCTCAGAATAACAACTTTTAAATCAGAGTTTATCATAGTTTTTAATTAACTAACCCAAAACAGCCCGCGGTGTTACTACGGCTGCGTAAATCCGGTTTTACGGTGTTTTTCGTGTTTCCAGGTTTTAAATCATTAAGTTAGCATATCATATAGATATAGAACACGTGTTTAGTTAATTTTAAAAGTCAAGTTAGAAGGATTAACTTTTGTTTGCGAACAAGTTTAGAATTAACTAAACTATGTTCTAGTGATTACGAGTTTAAACCTTCGAATAAGATAGTTTTATATATATGAATCGAATGATGTTATGAACATCATTACTACCTCAAGTTTAGTAGGTAAACCTACTGGAAGTGACAAGAAATGATCTAGCTTCAAAGGATCTTGGATGGCTTGAAAGTTCTTGAAGTAGGATCATGACACAAAAACAACTTCAAGTAAGATTTTTACTCGAATTAAGATAGTTTATAGTTATAGAAATTGAATCAAAGTTTGAATATGAATATTACCTTGAATAAGAAAGATAACCTACTGTATATAACAAAGGTTTCTTGATCTTAGATGATTACTTGGAATGGATTAGAAAGCTTGGAAGTAAATTAGTAAACTTGAAGGGATTTTTGAAGTGTTCTTGAAGTGTTCTTCCTATGATGATTATAGCTTGATTCTTGAAGTGATTTTTGATGAAGATGATGATTAACTACTGGAAAAATACGTTCATAATAGTGTGGGTGTGTTGAGAGAGAATTAGAAAGAGAATTGGAAGTGAAATGGAGTGAATGATGAGTGGTAATTGGTGAGTGGTGAGTGGGGTTAAAAGGAGTTCTAGTTAGTTGACTAGCTCATGGTAGAAGTTAAAATTGATTAGTCATACATGACATAATCAAGAGTGGAATCCCATGCTAGTTCCTATTGGTATATACCCATAGTAAGTACGTTTTGAAGCTGTGTATAATACGGGTAAGAATACGACTAGAATTCTTGATGAAAGAAAAGAATGGGAAAGTAACTGTAACCATTTTCGTTAAGTATGAGTGTTTTGATATATGTCTTGAAGTCTTCCAAAAGTATTTTAATACATCTAAATACACTACATGTATATACATTTTAACTGAGTCGTTAAGTCATCGTTAGTCGTTACATGTAATTGTTGTTTTGAAACCTTTAAGTTAACGATCTCAATTAATGTTGTTAACCCATTGTTTATTATATCTAATGAGATGTTAAATTATTATATTATCATGATATTATGATATATTAATATATCTTAATATGATATATATACATTTAAATGTCGTTACAACGATAATCGTTACATATATGTCTCGTTTCGAAATCCTTAAGTTAGTAGTCTTGTTTATATGTATATAACTCATTGTTAATATACTTATGGAGATACTTACTTATCACAATCTCATGTTAACCATATGTATATCCATATATATATCGTCATGTCATTTTTACAAGTTTTAACGTTCGTGAATCGCCGGTCAACTTGGGTGGTCAATTGTCTATATGAAACATATTTCAATTAATCAAGTCTTAACAAGTTTGATTGCTTAACATGTTGGAAACATTTAATCATGTAAATATCAATCTCAATTAATATATATAAACATGGAAAAGTTCGGGTCACTACAGTACCTACCCGTTAAATAAATTTCGTCCTGAAATTTTAAGCTGTTGAAGGTGTTGACGAATCTTCTGGAAATAGTTGCGGGTATTTATTCTTCATCTGATCTTGACACTCCCAGGTGAACTCGGGTCCTCTATGAGCATTCCATCAAACCTTAACAATTGGTATCTTGTTTTGCTTAAGTCTTTTAACCTCACGATCCATTATTTCGAAGGGTTCTTCGATGAATTGGAGTTTTTCGTTGATTTGGATTTCATCTAACGGAATAGTGAGATCTTCTTTAGCAAAACATTTTTTCAAATTCGAGACGTGGAAAGTGTTATGTACAGCCGCGAGTTGTTGAGGTAACTCAAGTCGGTAAGCTACTGGTCCGACACGATCAATAATCTTGAATGGTCCAATATACCTTGGATTTAATTTCCCTCATTTACCAAATCGAACAACGCCTTTCCAAGGTGCAACTTTAAGCATGACCATCTCTCCAATTTTAAATTCTATATCTTTTCTTTTAATGTCAGCGTAGCTCTTTTGTCGACTTTGGGCGGTTTTCAACCGTTGTTGAATTTGGATGATCTTCTCGGTAGTTTCTTGTATAATCTCCGGACCCGTAATCTGTCTATCCCCTACTTCACTCCAACAAATCGGAGACCTGTACTTTCTACCATAAAGTGCTTCAAACGGTGCCATCTCAATGCTTGAATGGTAGCTGTTGTTGTAGGAAAATTCTGCTAACGGTAGATGTCGATCCCAACTGTTTCCGAAATCAATAACACATGCTCGTAGCATGTCTTCAAGCGTTTGTATCCTCCTTTCGCTCTGCCCATCAGTTTGTGGATGATAGACAGTACTCATGTCTAGACGAGTTCCTAATGCTTGCTGTAATGTCTGCCAGAATCTTGAAATAAATCTGCCATCCCTATCAGAGATAATAGAGATTGGTATTCCATGTCTGGAGACGACTTCCTTCAAATACAGTCATGCTAACTTCTCCATCTTGTCATCTTCTCTTATTGGCAGGAAGTGTGCTGATTTGGTGAGATGATCAACTATTACCCAAATAGTATCAAAACCACTTGCAGTCCTTGGCAATTTAGTGATGAAATCCATGGTAATGTTTTCCCATTTCCATTCTGGGATTTCGGGTTGTTGAAATAGACCTGATGGTTTCTGATGCTCATCTTTGACCTTAGAACACGTCAAACATTCTCCTACGTATTTAGCAACATCGGATTTCATACCCGGCCACCAAAAATGTTTCTTGAGATCCTTGTACATCTTCCCCGTTCCAGGATGTATTGAGTATCTGGTTTTATGAGCTTCTCTAAGTACCATTTCTCTCATATCTCCAAATTTTGGTACCCAAATCCTTTCAGCCCTATACCGGGTTCCGTCTTCCCGAATATTAAGATGCTGCTCCGATCCTTTGGGTATTTCATCCTTTAAATTTCCTTCTTTTAAAACTCCTTGTTGCGCCTCTTTTATTTGAGTAGTAAGGTTATTATGAATCATTATATTCATAGATTTTACTCGAATGGGTTCTCTATCCTTCCTGCTCAAGGCATCGGCTACCACATTTGCCTTCCCCGGGTGGTAACGAATCTCAAAGTCGTAATCATTCAACAATTCAATCCACCTACGCTGCCTCATATTCAGTTGTTTCTGATTAAATATGTGTTGAAGACTTTTGTGGTCGGTATATATAATACTTTTAACCCCATATAAGTAGTGCCTCCAAGTCTTTAATGCAAAAACAACCGCGCCTAATTCCAAATCATGCGTCGTATAATTTTGTCGTGAATCTTCAATTGTCTAGACGCATAAGCAATCACCTTCGTTCGTTGCCTTAATACACAACCGAGACCTTGCTTTGATGCGTCACAATAAATCACAAAATCATCATTCCCTTCAGGCAATGACAATATAGGTGCCGTAGTTAGCTTTTTCTTCAATAACTGAAACGCTTTCTCTTGTTCATCATTCCATTCAAATTTCTTCCCTTTATGCGTTAATGCAGTCAAGGGTTTTGCTATTCTGGAAAAGTCTTGGATGAACCTTCTGTAGTAACCAGCTAGTCCTAAAAACTGGCGTATGTGTTTCGAAGTTTTCGGGGTTTCCCACTTTTCAACAGTTTCTATCTTTGCTGGATCCACCTTAATACCTTCTTTGTTCACTATGTGACCGAGAAATTGAACTTCTTCCAACCAAAATGCACACTTTGAAAATTTAGCGTACAATTCTTCCTTCCTCAATACTTCTAACACCTTTCTCAAATGTTCACTGTGTTCTTGGTCATTCTTTGAGTAAATAAGTATGTCATCAATGAAAACAATGACAAACTTGTCAAGGTATGGTCCACACACTCGGTTCATAAGGTCCATGAACACAGCTGGTGCATTAGTTAAACCAAATAGCATGACCATAAACTCGTAATGACCGTAACGTGTTCTGAAAGCAGTCTTTGGAATATCATCTTCTTTCACCCGCATTTGATGATACCCGGAACGTAAGTCAATCTTTGAATAAACAGACGAGCCTTGTAGTTGATCAAATAAGTCATCGATTCTCGGTAGTGGGTAGCGGTTCTTGATGGTAAGTTTGTTCAACTCTCGGTAGTCGATACACAACCTGAATGTACCATCTTTCTTCTTGACAAACAAAACAGGAGCTCCCCACGGTGATGTGCTTGGTCGAATGAAACCATGCTCTAAAAGTTCTTATAATTGGCTTTGCAGTTCTTTCATCTCGCTGGGTGCGAGTCTGTAAGAAGCACGAGCTATTGGTGCAGCTCCTGGTACAAGATCTATTTGAAATTCAACGGATCGATGTGGGGGTAATCCCGGTAATTCTTTCAGAAATACATCGGGAAATTCTTTTGCGACGGGAACATCATTGATGCTCTTTTCTTCAGTTTGTACTTTCTCGACGTGTGCTAGAACAGCATAGCAACCTTTTCTTATTAGTTTTTGTGCCTTCAAATTACTAATAAGATGTAGCTTCGTGTTGCCCTTTTCTCCGTACACCATTAAGGGTTTTCCTTTTTCTCGTATAATGCGAATTGCATTTTTGTAACAAACGATCTCTGCTTTCACTTCTTTCAACCAGTCCATACCGATTATCACATCAAAACTCCCTAACTCTACTGGTATCAAGTCAATCTTAAATGTTTCGTTAACCAGTTTAATTTCTCGATTCCGACATATATTATCTGCTGAAATTAATTTACCATTTGCTAATTCGAGTAAAAATTTACTATCCAAAGGCGTCAATGGACAACTTAATTTAGCACAAAAATCTCTACTCATATAGCTTCTATCCGCACCCGAATCAAATAAAACGTAAGCAGATTTATTGTCAATAAGAAACGTACCCGTAACAAGCTCTGGGTCTTCCTGTGCCTCTGCCGCATTAATATTGAAAACTCTTCCGCGGCCTTGTCCATTCATGTTCTCCTGGTTCGGGCAATTTCTAATAATATGGCTCGGTTTTCCACATTTATAACAAACTACATTGGCATAACTTGCTCCGACACTACTTGCTCCGCCATTACTCATTCCGACACCATTTGTTGCTTTCGTTCTATTAACCCCTGCTCCGTAGACCTCACACTTCGCCGCGCTATGACCATTTCTTTTACACTTGTTGCAAAATTTGGTGCAGAACCCCGAGTGATACTTTTCACACCTTTGACATAGCTGCTTCTGATTGCTGTTGTTGTTGCGGTTATTATTGTTGTTGGGATGATTGTTGTAATTGCTGTTGTTGTTGTTGTTGTTGTTGTTGGGCCATTTGTTGTAGTTGCGATTGATGTTGCGATTGTTGGGATAATTGTTGCGATTATTGTTGTAATTGCTGTTGTTGTTGTATTGGTGATTCTTATCACCGTTTTCCTCCCACTTTCTTTTGACTTGCTTCACATCGGCCTCTTCAGCAGTCTGTTCTTTAATTCTTTCTTCAATCTGGTTCACTAGTTTGTGAGCCATTCTACATGCCTGTTGTATGGAGGTGGGCTCGTGTGAACTTATATCTTCTTGCATTCTTTCTGGTAATCCTTTCACAAACGCGTCGATCTTCTCTTCCCAATCTTCGAATGCTCCCGAACACAATAGGCACAATTCTGTGAATCGTCTTTCGTACGTGGTAATATCAAATCCTTGGGTTCGTAACCCTCTAAGTTCTGTCTTGAGCTTATTGACCTCGGTTCTGGGACGGTACTTCTCGTTCATCAAGTGCTTGAATGCTGACCACGGTAGTGCGTACGCATCGTCTTGTCCCACTTGCTCTAGATAGGTATTCCACCATGTTAACGCAGAACCTGTGAAGGTATGCATAGCGTACTTCACTTTGTCCTCTTCAGTACACTTACTTATGGCAAACACCGATTCGACCTTCTCGGTCCACCGTTTCAATCCGATCGGTCCTTCGGTTCCATCAAATTCCAAAGGTTTGCAGGCAGTGAATTCTTTATAGGTGCATCCTACACGATTTCCTGTACTGCTATATCCAAGGTTATTGTTGGTATGTAGCGTAGCCTGTACTGCGGCTATGTTTGAAGCTAGAAAAGTACGGAATTCCTCTTCATTCATATTCACGGTGTGTCGAGTAGTCGGTGCCATTTCCTTCAAAATAGTCAAATGGAACAAGTTAATCATACAGAATATTAAGAGTAGTTAATAGTATTTCGTAGCATAATATGAACTCATTTATAAAAGCTTTTTCTTCATATTAGCGTTTTATAAATTTAAATTCGGGTAGTACCTACCCGATAAGTTCATACTTAGTAGCTAATATACAATTCAACTACTACAATTCTATATGAAAAACTGATTATAATAATATTTCGCGTTCAAACTTTTATACAATATTTTACAAACTTACAATACCGCTTATTTTACATAAAGCATGAAATATAGCACACAATAACTTTGATACAAGATAGTTGTGAAGATAATTCTAGCTAGTACACAAGTCGTTCAGCAAAGGCAATAAAGACACGTAATTCATACGTCCAGAAACAAGTCATGCATTCTGGTTTACTAGGATTACTTCCCATCCTTGGTCTTGTGGAACATAACCGTTATGGCCGTTGATAAGACAGCGTGTTGTAACGTCGTCAAAGGGACGAGGGTTATGTAATGTCCAACAGTCCCGTAACAATCTAAAAACCTCATTTCTTACCCCAATTACCGACTCCGTCACTTGTGGGAACGTTTTGTTTAATAGTTGTAGCCCGATGTTCTTGTTCTCACTTTGGCGAGAAGCGAACATTACTAATCCGTAAGCATAACATGCTTCTTTATGTTGCATGTTAGCCGCTTTTTCTAAATCACGAAGTCCAATATTCGGATATATTGAGTCAAAATAATTTCTTAACCCATTGCGTAAAATAGCATTTGGGTTCCCCGCAATATATGCGTCAAAGTAAACACATTGTAACTTATGAATTTCCCAATGTGATATCCCCCATCTTTCGAACGAAAGCCTTTTATAAACCAAGGCATTCTTGGAACGTTCTTCGAATGTCTTACAAACTGATCTCGCCTTAAATAGTTGTGCCGAAGAATTCTGACCGACTCTAGACAAGATTTCATCAATCATGTCTCCGGGTAGGTCTCTTAAAATATTGGGTTGTCTATCCATTTTGTGTTTTTATACTGTAAAATAGACAAGAGTTAGATTCATAAAAAAAAATACTTATTAATACAAGCAATTTTTACATATATCATAAAGCATAAGCACACTATATTACTTATATTACACCACACGAATACAACTATCTTATTTTGACTCGCTTGTTTCTTCTTCTTCTTCGGTTTTGGTTCGTTTTGCCAAGTTTCTAGGGATATATGATGTTCCCCTAATACGAGCCGTCGTTATCCACATTGGTTTAGAAAAACCTGGTGGTTTAGAGGTTCCCGGGTCATTGTTACAACTTAAGGACTTCGGGGGTTGACGATACATATAAAGTTCATCGGGGTTGGAATTAGATTTCTCTATTTTTATGCCCTTTCCCTTATTATTTTCTTTTGCCTTTTTAAATTCAGTTGGGGTAATTTCTATAACATCATCGGAATTCTCGTCGGAATCCGATTCATTGGAGAATTGGTAATCCTCCCAATATTTTGCTTCCTTGGCGGAAACACCATTGACCATAATTAACCTTGGTCGGTTGGTTGAGGATTTTCTTTTACTTAACCGTTTTATTATTTCCCCCACCGGTTCTATTTCTTCATCCGGTTCCGATTCTTCTTCCAGTTCCGATTCTTCTTCCGGTTCCGACTCTTCTTCCGGTTCCTCTTCGGGAACTTGTGAATCAGTCCACGAATCATTCCAATTTACATTTGACTCTTCATTATTATTAGGTGAGTCAATGGGACTTGTTCTAGAGGTAGACATCTATCACATAATATCAAACGCGTTAAGAGATTAATATATCACATAATATTCACATGTTAAAAATATATAGTTTCCAACAAAATTTGTTAAGCAATCATTTTTCAAGTAAACACGGTCGAAGTCCAGACTCACTAATGCATCCTAACAAACTCGATAAGACACACTAATGCAAAATTCTGGTTCTCTAAGACCAACGCTCAGATACCAACTGAAATGTCCCGTTCTTATTGATTAAAAACGTTCCATATTAATTGATTTCGTTACGAGGTTTTGACCTCTATATGAGACGTTTTTCAAAGACTGCATTCATTTTTAAAACAAACCATAACCTTTATTTCATAAATAAAGGTTTAAAAAGCTTTACATAGATTATCAAATAATGATAATCTAAAATATCCTGTTTACACACGACCATTACATAATGGTTTACAATACAAATATGTTACATCGAAATCAGTTTCTTGAATGCAGTTTTTACACAATATCATACAAACATGGACTCGAAATCTTGTCCTTATTTTAGTATGCAATAGCGGAAGCTCTTAGTATTCACCTGAGAATAAACATGCTTTAAACGTCAACAAAAATGTTGGTGAGTTATAGGTTTAACCTATATATATCAAATTGTAACAATAGGCCACAAGATTTCATATTTCAATATAAATCCCATACATAGAGATAAAAATCATTCATATGGTGAACACCTGGTAACCGACATTAACAAGATGCATATATAAGAATATCCCCATCATTCCGGGACACCCTTCGGATATGATATAAATTTCGAAGTACTAAAGCATCCAGTACTTTGTATGGGGTTTGTTAGGCCCAATAGATCTATCTTTAGGATTCGCGTCAATTAGGGTGTCTGTTCCCTAATTCTTAGATTACCAGACTTAATAAAAAGGGGCATATTCGATTTCGATAATTCAACCATAGAATGTAGTTTCACGTACTTGTGTCTATTTTGTAAATCATTTATAAAACCTGCATGTATTCTCATCCCAAAAATATTAGATTTTAAAAGTGGGACTATAACTCACTTTCACAGATTTTTACTTCGTCGAGAAGTAAGACTTGGCCACTGTTGATTCACGAACCTATAACAATATATACATATATATTAAAGTATGTTCAAAATATATTTACAACACTTTTAATATATTTTGATGTTTTAAGTTTATTAAGTCAGCTGTCCTCGTTAGTAACCTACAACTAGTTGTCCACAGTTAGATGTACAGAAATAAATCGATAAATATTATCTTGAATCAATCCACGACCCAGTGTATACGTATCTCAGTATTGATCACAACTCAAACTATATATATTTTGGAATCAACCTCAACCCTGTATAGCTAACTCCAACATTCACATATAGAGTGTCTATGGTTGTTCCGAAATATATATAGATGTGTCGACATGATAAGTCGAAACATTGTATACGTGTCTATGGTATCTCAAGATTACATAATATACAATACAAGTTGATTAAGTTATGGTTGGAATAGATTTGTTACCAATTTTCACGTAGCTAAAATGAGAAAAATTATCCAATCTTGTTTTACCCATTACTTCTTCATTTTAAATCCGTTTTGAGTGAATCAAATTGCTATGGTTTCATATTGAACTCTATTTTATGAATCTAAACAGAAAAAGTATAGGTTTATAGTCGGAAAAATAAGTTACAAGTCGTTTTTGTAAAGGTAGTCATTTCAGTCGAAAGAACGACGTCTAGATGACCATTTTAGAAAACATACTTCCACTTTGAGTTTAACCATAATTTTTGGATATAGTTTCATGTTCATAATAAAAATCATTTTCTCAGAATAACAACTTTTAAATCAGAGTTTATCATAGTTTTTAATTAACTAACCCAAAACAGCCCGCAGTGTTACTACGACGGCGTAAATCCGGTTTTACGGTGTTTTTCATGTTTCCAGGTTTTAAATCATTAAGTTAGCATATCATATAGATATAGAACATGTGTTTAGTTAATTTTAAAAGTCAAGTTAGAAGGATTAACTTTTGTTTGCGAACAAGTTTAGAATTAACTAAACTATGTTCTAGTGATTACGAGTTTAAACCTTCGAATAAGATAGTTTTATATATATGAATCGAATGATGTTATGAACATAATTACTACCTCAAGTTTAGTAGGTAAACCTACTGGAAGTGACAAGAAATGATCTAGCTTCAAAGGATCTTGGATGGCTTGAAAGTTCTTGAAGTAGGATCATGACACAAAAACAAGTTCAAGTAAGATTTTTACTCGAATTAAGATAGTTTATAGTTATAGAAATTGAATCAAAGTTTGAATATGAATATTACCTTGAATAAGAAAGATAACCTACTGTATATAACAAAGGTTTCTTGATCTTATATGATTACTTGGAATGGATTAGAAAGCTTGGAAGTAAATTAGTAAACTTGAAGGGATTTTTGAAGTGTTCTTGAAGTGTTCTTCCTATGATGATTATAGCTTGATTATTGAAGTGATTTTTGATGAAGATGATGATTAACTACTGGAAAAATACGTTCATAATAGTGTGGGTGTGTTGAGAGAGAATTAGAAAGAGAATTAGAAGTGAAATGGAGTGAATGATGAGTGGTAATTGGTGAGTGGTGAGTGGGGTTAAAAGGAGTTCTAGTTAGTTGACTAGCTCATGGTAGAAGTTAAAATTGATTAGTCATACATGACATAATCAAGAGTGGAATCCCATGCTAGTTCCTATTGGTATATACCCGTAGTAAGTACGTTTTGAAGCTGTGTATAATACGGGTAAGAATACGACTAGAATTCTTGATGAAAGAAAAGAATGGGAAAGTAACTGTAACCATTTTCGTTAAGTATGAGTGTTTTGATATATGTCTTGAAGTCTTCCAAAAGTATTTTAATACATCTAAATACACTACATGTATATACATTTTAACTGAGTCGTTAAGTCATCGTTAGTCGTTACATGTAAGTGTTGTTTTGAAACCTTTAAGTTAACGATCTCAATTAATGTTGTTAACCCATTGTTTATTATATCTAATGAGATGTTAAATTATTATATTATCATGATATTATGATATATTAATATATCTTAATATGATATATATACATTTAAATGTCGTTACAACGATAATCGTTACATATATGTCTCGTTTTGAAATCCTTAAGTTAGTAGTCTTGTTTATATGTATATAACTCATTGTTAATATACTTATGGAGATACTTACTTATCATAATCTCATGTTAACCATATGTATATCCATATATATATATCGTCATGTCGTTTTTACAAGTTTTAACGTTCGTGAATCGCCGGTCAACTTGGGTGGTCAATTGTCTATATGAAACATATTTCAATTAATCAAGTCTTAACAAGTTTGATTGCTTAACATGTTGGAAACATTTAATCATGTAAATATCAATCTCAATTAATATATATAAACATGGAAAAGTTCGGGTCACTACACCTAAAATCTCCCGTAGACATCATCGGGAAACTCGCTATTTTGACTCGTGTCACTAAGTACCTACACAATTCATTCCAAAGTCCAACTTGGGACCTTTACGAAGACCACCAAAGTCTTTCTTTCCTAAATAAGTGACACCCGTTCGCTCATCACATCTACTTGTTTGAGACATTGCCGCATTCTCCGGTATTTAACTCCCCCACTTAGGGTTTCAACCCCATACTTTCACCATTGAGATGATAACACCTCGTGGAATTTTGACATTCCATAACGCACATTACCTTTTTCGACGTTGGTCATACTCAATAGTCCTTCCAAGGACTCATTGTAAGGTATTCAAACCTTTATATTTCCAATCAGTTAAGTGTTAACGTCCGCTAAACACCATAAAAACCACAGTTGTAACTTCGGGTTTCTCACCGGTACCCAAATCCATAGTAATCATACCATCGGAGTGGAGCATTTCACTAGCAGGTAAAAGGAGGCACCTGACGCAGTGTTATGCAACTCCCATTACTACCGCCGAGTCATCGAGAGCTCGACCCTTACGGGGTCTACTCTTGGTGTTACGCGTCACCTGACTACACGCGGTCACACAAATCTAACGAACCTTACGGCTCAACACCCATGACTTCCTAGCGACACTCACTAGTCACTATCTACCTAGGCCGCATAGCTAGCTTATTTATCTTTCAACTCAACACTAAGGGGACGCTTGGAATACCAAGGCTTACACCCTTCTAACTTCGTCATAACCATTAACCCAGTTACCTACACACATAAAGTCTATGAACACTCGCTACACGCACCGCATCGAACCCCAATCGTGGTTAACGAAGAGTGAGATCTTACGAAATCACTCACCACATCGTACCATGTAGCCTTCGAAAAGCCGAATCCTTACACCGGGATGTCACCCGACACGTTACTCACCTAATCACCAAATTAACATGTAAATACAAACCTAACATGTTACTATCATCAAACATACATTTGCATTATGGCTACCCCCTACATGGTTTCATCACCATACGTTATGTTGTTAAGCTCTTACACGCGCAACAATACACAACATCATCGACAAATCCTACGGGTCTCACTCAAACGAGCTTAGCGACCCAAAGCCCACAACACAAAGCCTAGACAACAAAAGACTCAAACAATAGAGTCAAGGCCTAACACACCGACCTAAACGACCAATCTCCTCATTGATCATAGCTCGCGAACTCTAGCGAATTTATAACACCCTAAAATCGACGCTCACTTTCCCCTGTTGGCATCAATTAAGCAATGACCTAACGCCAACATACTCGAACCTCGTATATCAAGAACGTTGCTACCCGCAGGGTAGACTTTTCCAACTAGTGGGTTCACTCGACCCGTTGCACCTGAAATTTTACGACCAACAACACATCTATGCTTATCTTCTGGAAAAAAAAGAGCGAACAAGGTTATCATAACAATTTCGTTACTCCCATCATACACCACCATCTCTTAATAGAGAGACTAGGTTCACCCGTCTTGCATTTCATAACACGCACATCACCAACCTTTCTCTAACCTTGAGCATACGAAGGATTTCGGATTATCCCTCGCTACTTCAACCGAAGCACTTACCTAACCGTACGAGTATTACTCTAGCAATTATTGAGTTGCTATTGCTTGAAACTTCCACACTGTCACTCGAACACCTAAGGGTTTCTTGCCGGTACCCTATGTTCATGGTAACTGTAACACCATCGGAGTCAAATACCACGCTAGTAGGTATGAAAGAGGCACCTAACGTTGCGTCTCATGGACTCCATTGCCAACATTCATCTAGATCAAACACTTTGTCTTAATGGTTTCATCTACCCGATGAACCTCAAGGCTCATCAACTTCCACACGAAAGCGAACACACTGTAACATCCGAAAACCAAAGCCCGTCTCCATGGCTTGGTAGAAACATTTTCCCAAACACTAAGGAATGGTTGGTTGCACCAAGTCTTACGCCCTGCGGTCGTCAATCGAACTTCAACGTAGGGTAATTCCATTAGGAATGCTACCCATAACAATACCACATATTTATACTAATGCATTCATCCCCAAGTCGCATTCTCATGAGTCAATGACTCAAGCGCTACCCTAGTGCACCGTCATCGAAATTTCTAACCCCGCACCTATAAGGGTACTAATGAAATATATGCTCACTCGAGACTAACTAGATCTCGAAACGAAATTTAAGTCTCTAAATTCATAACCGAATCCATTGGCGCACCACATATAATAATAAGGCATATTTGTATCGAAAACAAAAGTGTCTGAAGTAGCATCATTGGACTTCTGTGCTTCACTACCCATCAAATAATCGCGCTCTAACCTCTTAACTCGATTAGCAAACGATTCGGAACACTTCGACCTTTTGTGTCCCTCCTTCTGGCAATTAAAGCACATGAACGTGCTTGAAGGTACACCCGTACAATCCTGCGCCATATGACCTTTTTGTAGACAATTATAACTCGTAGGCATGAAACCTCCCATCTTTCTAGTCTGTTTAGCAACCCAATTGGGACACTCTGACCTTCGGTGTCCATCTTTTTGACACTCAAAACATATGTCGCCTTTAGAAGGTGCCTTCGTGCAATCACGCGACAAATGACCCTTTTGTGCGCAATTATAGCACGTAGGTCCATAACCTCCCTTACTCCGCCTCTTCACATTTGTAGTGACCCGAACTTTTCCATGTTTATATATATTAATTGAGATTGATATTTACATGACTAAATATTTCCAACATGTTAAGCAATCAAACTTGTTAAGACTTGATTAAATGAAATAAGTTTCATATAGACAATTGATCACCCAAGTTGACCGGCGATTCACGAACGTTACAAATTTGTAAAAACTACATGTTGCGGTATATATAGACATATATATATGGTTGACATGAGATTATGATGAGTAAGTATCTCACTAAGTATATTAACAATGTGTGATATACATAAGAAATGAGATTACTAAGTTAAGAAACTCGAAATGATATATATAACGATTATCGTTATGATAATGTCTACTAAATACATATGTATCATATTAAGATATTGATACACTATATTTAACATGATAAAATGATATTTAAATATATCATTAAGTGTGTTAACAATGAAGTACATATATAAAAACAAGACTACTAACTCAAGAATTACGAAACGAGACTTATATGTAACGATTATCGTTGTAACGATATTTTAATGTATATATCATATTAAAAGATATATTAATATATCATAATATCATGATAATATAATAATTTAACATCTCATTAGATATAATAAACATTGGGTTAACAACATTTAACAAGATCGTTAACTTAAAAGTTTCAAATCAACATTTACATGTAACGACTAACGATGACTTAACGACTCAGTTAAAATGTATATACATGTAGTGTTTTAATATGTATTCATACAATTTTTAAAGACCTCAAGACACTTATCAAAATACTTCTACTTAATAAAAATGCTTACAATTACATCCTCGTTCAGTTTCATCAACAATTCTACTCGTATGCACCCTTATTCGTACTCGTACAATACACAACTTTTAGATGTATGTACTATTGGTATATACACTCCAATGATCAGCTCTTAGCAGCCCATGTGAGTCACCTAACACATGTGGGAACCATCATTTGGCAACTAGCATGAAATATCTCATAAAATTACAAAAATATTAGTAATCATTCATGACTTATTTACATGAAAACAAAATTACATATCCTTTATATCTAATCCATATACCAACGACCAAAAACACCTACAAACACTTTAATTCTTCAATTTTCTTCATCTAATTTATCTCTCTCAAGTTCCATCTTCAAGTTCTAAGTGTTCTTCATAAATTCCATAAGTATAGTTTCATAAAAATCAAGAATACTTCCAAGTTTGCAAGTCTACTTCCAAGCTTTCTAATCCATTCCAAGTAATCATCTAAGATCAAGGAATCTTTGTTATTTACAGTAAGTTATCTTTCTAATTCAAGGTAATATTCATATTCAAACTTTGATTCAATTTCTACAAATATAACAATCTTATTTCGAGTGAAAATCTTACTTGAACTGTTTTCGTGTCATGATTCCGCTTCAAGAACTTTCATGCCATCCAAGGATCATTTGAAGCTAGATCCATTTTTCTCATTTCCAGTAGTTTTATCCAGAAAACTTGAGATAGTAATGATGTTCATAACATCATTCGATTCATATATATAAAGCTATCTTATTCGAAGGTTTAAACTTGTAATCACTAGAACATAGTTTAGTTAATTCTAAACTTGTTCGCAAACAAAAGTTAATCTTTCTAACTTGACTTTTAAAATCAACTAAACACATTTTCTATATCTATATGATATGCTAACTTAATGATTTAAAACCTGGAAACACGATGAACACCATAAAATCGGATATACGCCGTCGTAGTGAAACCGGGGGCTGTTTTGGTTTGGATAATTAAAAACTATGATAAACTTTGATTTAAAAGTTGTTCTTCTGAAAAAATGATTTTTCACATGAACATGAAACTATATCCAAAAATCTTGGTTAAACTCAAAGTGAAAGTATGTTTTTCAAAATGGTCATCAAGATGTCGTTCTTTCGACGGAAATGACTACCTCTTTGGTAATTGACATGTAACTTAAATTTCCAACTATAAAGCTATACTTTTTCTGTTTGGATTCTTAAATTAGAGTTCAATATGAAACCATAGCAATTTGATTCACTCAAAACGGATTTAAAATGAAGAAGTTATGGGTAAAACAAGATTGGATATTTTTGATCTTTTTAGCTACGGGAAATGTTTAACAAATCTATACAAATCATATCCTAGCTAACTTATATTGTATTATACATGTATTCTAATATATTATGTAATCTTGGGATACCATAGACACGTATACAAATATTTTGACATATCATATCGACCCATGTATATATATTATTTGGAACAACCATAGACACTCTATATGCAGTAATGTTGGAGTTAGCTATACAGGGTTGAGGTTGATTCAAAAAATATATATACTTTGAGTTGTGATCTAGCCTGAGACGTGTATACACTGGGTCGTGGATTGATTCAAGATAATATATATCAATTTATTTCTGTACATCTAACTGTGGACAACTAGTTGTAGGTTACTAACGAGGACAGCTGACTTAATACGCTCAAATCTTTAAAACATAATAAAAATGGTTGTAATTATATTTTGATCATACTTTGATATATATGTACATATTTGTATAGGTTCGTGAATCGATCCGTGGCCAAGTCTTATTTCGGAGGAAGGAAATATCTGTGAAAGTGAGTTATAGTCCCACTTTTAAAATCAAATATTTTTGGGATGAGAATACATGCAGGTTTTATAAATGATTTACAAAATAGACACAAGTAGGTGAAACTACATTCTATGGTTGAATTATCGAAATCGAATATGCCCCTTTTTATTAAGTCTGGTAATCTAAGAATTAGGGAACATACACCCTAATTGACGCGAATCCTAAAGATAGATCTATTGGACCTAACAAACCCCATCCAAAGTACTGGATGCTTTAGTACTTCAAAATTTATATCATATCCGAAGGGTGTCCCGGAATGATGGGGATATTCTTATATATGCATCTTGTTAATGTCGGTTACCAGGTGTTCACCATATGAATGATTTTTATCTCTATGTATGGGATGTGTATTGAAATATGAGATCTTGTGGTCTATTGTTACGATTTGATATATATAGGTTAAACCTATAACTCACCAACATTTTTGTTGACCTTTAAAGCATGTTTATTCTCAGGTGAATATTAAGAGCTTCCGCTGTTGCATACTAAAATAAGGACAAGATTTGGAGTCCATGTTTGTATGATATTGTGTAAAAACTGCATTCAAGAAACATATGTCGATGTAATATATTTCTATTGTAAACCATTATGTAATGGTCGTGTGTAAACAGTATATTTTAGATTATCATTATTTGATAATCTATGTAATGTTTTTAAAACCTTTATTGATAAAATAAAGGTTATGGTTATTTTAAAAATGAATGCAGTCTTTGAAAAACGTCTCATATAGAGGTCAAAACCTCGCAACGAAATCAATTAATATGGAACGTTTATAATCAATATGAACGGGACATTTTAGTTGGTATCCGAGCATTGGCCTTAGAGAATCAGAAAAATTTGCATTAGTGTGTCTTATCGAGTTTGTTAGGATGCATTAGTGAGTCTGGACTTCGACCGTGTTTTCTTTAAAAATGATTGCTTAACATTTTTGTTGGAAACTGTATATTATTAACATGTAAATATTATGTGATATATTAATCTCTTAATATGTTTGATATTGTGTGATAGATGTCTACCTCTAGCACAAATCCCATTGACTCACCTAATAATAACGAAGAGTCGAATATATATTGGCAAGATTTACAAGTTCCAGAGGAACCGGAAGAAGAGGAAAAGGAACCGGAAGAAGAGGAACCGGAAGAAGAGGAACCAGAAGAAGAGGAACCGGAAGAAGAAGAGGTTTCGGAGGAGGGAATAGTAGGAACCACAGAAAACCGGTCAAATAAAAGAAAATCCTCAACCAATGGACCAAAGTTAATAATGGTCAATGGTGTTTCCGCTAAGGAAGCAAAATATTGGGAAAATTACCAATTTTCCGATGAATCGGATCCTGATGAGGATTCCGATGATGTTATAGAAATTAACCCGACCTAATTTAATGAGGCAAAAGAAAATAATAAGGGAAAAGGCATTAAAATAGAGAAATCTGATTCCGACCCCGATGAACTTTATATGTACCGTCAACACCCGTATTTTCTATATCGTGACAATAACCCGGGAACCTCTAAACCACCAGGTTTTTCTAAACCAATGTGGAAAACGACGACTCGTATTAGAGGAACATCATATATCCCTAGAAGATTAGGAAAAAGGACCAAGTCCGAAGAAGAAGAAACTAGTGATTCAGATTAGAGGGGTGTGAGCATGTTGTGTAATAAATGTATTGTAGTGTGCTTGTACTTTTATGTTCTATGTAAAAATTGCTTGTATTGTTTGTTATTACGAATCTAATCCTTGTCTATTTTACAGTATAAAAACAAAATGGACGTTAAGGGTAGACAACCGAATATTTTAGAAGACCTACCAGAGGATATGATTGAGGAAATCTTGTCTAGAGTCGGTCAGAATTCATCAGCACATTTAGTTATGGCGAAATTAACTTGTCAAACATTTAAAATACTTTCCAGAAATGCCTTAGTTTATAAAAGGCTTTCCTTTGATAGGTGGGGTATATTACATTGGGGAGACCGTAAGTTACGCTGTGTTTTCTTTAAAGCATTAAATGCGGGGAACCCAAATGCAATTTTACGCTACGGGTTAAGAACCTATTTTGACTCAACATATCCCAACATAGGATTTCGTGAATTAGAAAGAGCTTCTAACATGTAACATAAAGAAGCATGTTATGCTTACAGGTTAGTGATGTTCGCTTCTTACCAAAGTGAGAAAAAGAACATCGGATTGCAGCTTTTAAATAAAACTTTTGTAACGACCCGACCAAAACCGTTATTGACGGCGCCGTTAACTTAGGTCCAGTTGCGTGGTCGTAGTCCCTATATGAGACTCGTTTGACCAAAATTATGTCGCATTCATTTGAAACGTACAAGACTTGCAAAGTTTAGTTTACAAACAATTCGACAACAAGTTTAAGATTACAAAAATTGTAAAGTATAAATGAAATAACTTGCGACATAATATAAGTTGAAAATCACAGTTGCTATAAATAGCGTAAGTATGTATGCTTTAAGGTTTAATCCAAAAGTGCTATCACTAGCGTATGCATGTATGCTTGACCTCAAACAAGAAATCAAAGTGTGCGGAAGCATGTATCAAGTAGCCAAGTATGAACCTGAGAAAACATGTAGAAAACTGTCAACGAAAAACGTTGGTGAGATCATAAATGTATTTGTAAAAGTATATTTTGAACCACAATAGTTTGTATAGATGATTATCCAAATCGTATTTATTCCGAAGAATGTAGTTTGTATTACGAGCACCCAATTACCAAAGCTTAACTGAATCTTCCCTCTGAATTTTGAATATAGTGTTAGAACATACACTATGCACGTTGAAATTATATTTCATCCACTAACGGTAGCGAACCGTCTGAATGAGGGTTCGTTAAACCCGTATGGCCACACAACATAATCACTCGCTTACACTTACACCCTGCAAGTGGAACTAATGATAATTGGATTGAGGACTTTTGTTCTAACTCGCCTGTATCTTTGTATTCGTATTTGTGTTCAAAGTATAAAAGTATGAAAAGTATATATACATGTGAAATGTATATAAGTATGTAATGTACATGTTTCTCAGCCCACGATTTAAAAGAATAAAAGTATTTGCAAAGGTGGGACTATGATCTCACCTCGAGTGCACGAGTATAAAGGTACTTCAACAAGTAAACGTGTGCATGAAAGTTGCTTAGCCTTGACCTAAACAAGTAAGTTATATCAATTAACCGGTTACGACACAAGGTCGGGTGAAATGTGTTCAATTAGTCCTATGGCTCGTTACGACTCGATTAAGTATAGCATGTGAATCACGTTGTCAAGTTTCATACAAGAAACAAGTATAAAAGCATATTAGAATGATTGTATAAAAGTTTGGTTAAGTTTGACTAAAAGTCAAACTCGGTCAAAGTCAACGAAAAAGTCAACGCGTTCGGGTCGGGTCCCGAACTATTTTTCTATGCTAAATATTCATATACAAGTATATTAAAACAAGTTTCATGTGAATCGGAGGTCGGTAGCTAGTCAAACATTTTGCGTGAAATGCGCCAAACAAGGCAGAATCTGGACAGGCCAATCCGCGCGCCGCGCGGGGATGGGGCGCGCCGCGCCACCATCTGGGCAGAGATTTCTGGTCAGTTTTTCAAAGTATGCACGAACCAAACATCAAACATTCACCATTTATGATCCGCAAACAACCAAAACATGTATCTTATATCCTCGGAAAGGTATTTTGATGAGCAATACAACTAACCACATATCATCAAACAAAAACATCATTTACAATAGCCGAAATCTCATCAAGTGATCAATAAAAGTCCATTTTCAAAGTTTCAAGTTCATCAAATGCATTTTGAGTTCCGGGAATCCAATTCACACATATGATATGCCGTTTTGAAGGTAATGAAGCATACATTACTACTAAACACTAACAATTAACATTCCATGGCATTTAAGCATCCAAAAGTTCATGTCAAGAACTATCAAACCCTAGTCAAACATCACAAAATCATTAATCGGGTTTTTGAAGTTTTCTTAATCAACCTACACATCCAAATGTGGCTAATGATACTAGTAACACAATTAAAACATGCACTTTAACAATCTAACAACCTTAACTCATCCAAAATCAAGGATTAAGCAAACCCATTTCAAAAACTCAAACTAGTTACTCCAAACCACAAATCGAGCAAACAAAACATATATTCATGTTACACACGAGCCATAGACACTAACTAACACCATTTCAAGTCAAAAACACGAATTTATAGAAATCTAGAGTTTTTAGAAAGTTACCCAAAATCGGTGTGGTTAGTATCAAATCGTAGAGAATGATGAGAGGATCAAGAATATGTAGTCGGATTTGTTGTGAGCTTCCAAGATTGGGTTTTAGATGATGATTTAGTGAAGTTGGGAGAAATGGAGTTCTTGAGCTAGAGAGAAAAAGGAGGTGAAGATGGATGGAAAAGAATGGATGAGAATGGTGGGTTGACTAGTTGACCTAGTCAACTAGTTTGCCCACTTGACAACTTCGGTCCCTCAAGTTTCAAAGCGGGTGCGGGAATTAACCGAGCGAATATTTTAAAAACGCTCGAGTAAACGAGAGATGTTATAATTAAATAACGGGAATATAATGAACGTTACTCACGGAAACTATTAATTTAAATACGAAAGATTATGTTTTTAAAAAAAAAGACGGTGTTAAAATTAAATTTAACGGAAAAACGCGGGATGTTACAACTTTCCCACAAGTGACGGATTCAGTAGTTGGGGTGAGAAACAAGGTTTTTAGATTATTACGGGGCTGTTGGACATTACGAAACCCTCGTCCTTTTGACGACATTACAACATGCTTCCTAGCTAATGGTCATAACGGTTATTTTCCACAAGACCAAGGATGGGAAGTCGTCTTCATAAAACCAGAATGCATGACTTGTTTCTGGACTTATGAATTACGTGTCTTTATTTGCTTTGCTGAACAACTTGCGTATTAACTAGATTTATCTTCAAAACTGTCCTGTATCATAGTGTACTATATTTCATGTTATATGTAATATAGCGAAGTTGTAAGTTTGAAAAATATTTGTATGTGATATATTATTATAATCAGTTTTTCATATGGAATTGTAGTAGTTGAATTGTATATTAGCTACTAAGTATGAACTTAATGGGTAGGTAGTACCCGAATTTAAACTTATAAAACGCTAATATGAAGAAAAAGCTTTTATAAATGAGTTCATATTATGCTACGAGATACTATTGACTACTCTTAATATTCCGTATGATTAAATTGTTTCATTTGACTATTTTGAAGGAAATGGCACCGACTACTCGACACACCTTGAATATGAGCGAAGAGAAATTTCGTGCCTTTCTTGCTTCAAACATAGCCGCAGTACAGGCCGCGCTACATACCAACAATAACTCTGAATCTAGAAATATAGCTAACGGCGCAAGAAATCGTGTAGGATGCTCCTACAAGGAATTCACTGCCTGCAAACCTTCAGAATTTGATGGGACCGAAGGGCCAATCGGATTGAAATGGTGGACCGAGAAAGTTGAATCGGTGTTTGCCATAAGTAAGTGTGCTGAAGGAGACAAAGTGAAGTACGCTACGCATACCTTCACAGGTATTGCGTTAACATGGTGGAATACCTATCTAGAGTAAGTAGGACAAGATGCTGCTTACGCGCTACCGTGGTCAGCATTCAAACACTTGATGAACGAGAAGTACCGTCCCAGAACCGAGGTCAATAAGCTCAAATCAGAACTTAGAGGTTTACGAACACAGGGATTTGATATTACTTCGTACGAAAGACGATTAACAGAATTGTGCCTATTGTGTCCGAGAGCGTTCGAAGATGAGGAAGAGAAGATCGACTCGTTTGTGAAAGGGTTACCGGAGAGAATCCAAGAAGATATAAGTTCACACGAGCCTGCCTCCATACAAAAGGCATGTAGAATGGCTCACAAACTAGTGAACCAGATTGAGGGAAGAATTAAAGAACAGGTGGCCGAAGAGGCCAACGTGAAGCTAGTCAAAACAAAGTGGGAGGAAAATGGTGATAAGAGTCACCAAAACAACAACAACTATCCCAACAACCGCAACATCAATTGCAACTACAACAAACGGTACAACAACAACAACAACAACAACTACAACAATCATCCTAACAACAATAACAACAGCAACAACAACAACAATCAGAAGCAGCTATGCCAAAGGTGTGAAAAGTATCACTCGGGGTTCTGCACCAAATTTTGCAACAAGTGTAAAAGAAATGGTCATAGCGCGGCGAAGTGTGAGGTCTACGGACCAGGGGTTAACAGAACGAAAGGAACAAATGGTGTCAGAACGAGTAATGGCGGAGCAAGTAGTGTCGGAGCAAGTTATGCCAATGTAGTTTGTTATAAATGTGGAAAACCGAGCCAAATTATTAGAAATTACCCTAACCAGGAGAACACGAATGGACAGTTTTCAATATTAATGCAGCAGAGGCACAGGAAGACCCGGAGCTTTTTACGGGTACGTTTCTTATTGACAATAAATCTGCTTACGTTTTATTTGATTCGGGTGCGGATAGAAGCTATATGAGTAGAGATTTTTGTGCTAAATTAAGTTGTCCATTGACGCCGTTGGATAGTAAATTTTTACTCGAATTAGCAAAAGGTAAATTAATTTCAGCAGATTATATATGCCGAAATCGAGAAATTAAACTGGGTAGCGAAATATTTAAGATTGATTTGATACCAGTAGAGTTAGGGAGTTTTGATGTAATAGTTGGCATGGACTGGCTGAAGGAGATGAAAGCAGAGATCCTATGTTACAAAAATGCAATTCGCATTGTACGAGAAGAAGGAGAACCGTTAATGGTGTACGGAGAAAAGGGCAACACGAAGCTACATCTTATTAGTAATTTGAAGGCATAAAAACTAATAAGAAAAGGTTGCTATGCTGTTCTAGCACACGTCGAGAAAGTACAAACTGAAGAAAAGAGCATCAATGATGTTCCGTCGCAAAAGAATTTCCCGATGAATTTCTGAAAGAATTATCGGGACTACCTCCACATCGATCTGTTGAATTTCAAATAGATCTTGTACCAGGAGCTGCACCAATAGCTCGTGCTCCTTACAGACTTGCACCCAGCGAGATGAAAGAACTGCAAAGCCAACTGCAAGAACTATTAGAATGTGGTTTCATTCTACCAAGCACATCACCATGGGGAGCTCCTGTTTTGTTTGTCAAGAAGAAGGATGGTACATTTAGGTTGTGTATTGACTACAGAGAGTTGAATAAACTTACCATCAAAAACCGTTATCCACTGCCGAGAATTGACGACATTTGATCAACTACAAGGCTCGTCGGTTTATTTGAAAATCGATTTACGTTCTGGATATCATCAAATACGAGTAAAGGAGGATGCTATTCCAAAAACTGCTTTTAGGACGCGTTATGGTCATTACGAGTTTATGGTTATGCCGTTCGGATTGACTAACGCACCAGCTGTGTTCATGGACCTTATGAACCGAGTGTGTGGGCCATATCTTGACAAGTTTGTCATTGTTTTCATCGATGACATACTTATTTATTCAAAGAATGATCAAGAGCACGAAGAACATTTGAGAAAAGTGCTAGAAGTATTGAGGAAAGAAAAACTGTACGCTAAGTTTCAAAGTGTGTATTTTGGTTGGAAGAAGTTCAATTCCACGGTCAAATAGTGAACAAAGAAGGTATCCAGGTGGACCCGACAAAGATTGAAACCGTTGAAAAGTGGGAAACCCCAAAAACTCCGAAGCATATACGTCAATTTTTAGGATTGGCTGGTTACTACAGAAGATTCATCCAAGATTTCTCCAAAATAGCAAAAACCTTGACTGCATTAACGCATAAAGGGAAGAAATTTGAATGGAAGGATGAACAAGAGAAGGCGTTTCAGTTATTGAAGAAAAAGCTAACTACGTCACTTATATTGTCATTGCCTGAAGGGAATGATGATTTTGTGATTTATTGTGACGCATCAAATCAAGGTCTCGGTTGTGTATTAATGCAACGAACGAAGGTGATTGCTTATGCGTCTAGACAATTGAAGATTCACGAGCAAAATTATACAACTCACGATTTGGAATTGGGTGCTGTTGTTTTTGCATTAAAGACTTGGAGGCATTATTTATATGGGGTCAAAAGTATTATATATACCGACCACAAAAGTCTCCAACATATATTTAATCAGAAGCAACTGAATATGAGACAACGCAGGTGAATTGAACTGTTGAATGACTATGATTTTGAGATTCGATACCACCCGGGGAAGGCGAATGTGGTAGCCGACGCTTTGAGTAGAAAGGACAGAGAACCTATACGGGTAAAAGCTATGAATATAATTATTCGTACTAACCTTACTACTCAAATAAAGGAGGCGCAACAGGGGGTTGTAAAAGAAGGAAAGTTGAAGAATGAGATACCCAAAGGATCAGAGAAACATCTTAATATTCGAGAAGACGGAACCCGATATAGGACTGATAGAATTTGGGTACCAAGGTTTGGAGATGTGAGAGAAATGGTACTTAAAGAAGCACATAAAACCAGATATTCAATACATCCCGGAGCGGGGAAGATGTATAAAGATCTCAAGAAACACTTTTGGTGGCCGGGTATGAAAGCCGATATTGCTAAATATGTAGGAGAATGTTTGACGTGTTCTAAGGTCAAAGCTGAACATCAGAAACCATCAGGTCTACTACAACAACATGAAATCCCGGAATGGAAATGGGAAAACATTACCATGGATTTCATTACTAAATTGCCAATGACTGCAGGTGGTTATGATACTATTTGGGTAATAGTTGATTGTCTCACCAAGTCAGCACACTTCCTGCCAATGATAGAAGATGACAAAATGGAGAAGTTGGCGCGATTGTATTTGAAGGAGGTTTTCTCCAGACATGGAATACCCGTCTCTATTATCTCTGATAGGGATGGTAGATTTGTTTCAAGGTTCTGGCAGACGTTGCAACAAGCATTGGGAACTCGTCTAGACATGAGTACTCCCTATCATCTATAAACTGATGGGCAGAGCGAAAGGGCGATACAAACGCTTGAAGACATGCTACGAGCATGTGTTATTGATTTCGGAAACAGTTGGGATCGACACCTACCGTTAGCAGAATTTTCCTACAACAACAGTTATCATTCTAGTATTGAGATGGTGCCGTTTGAGGCACTTTATGGTAGAAAGTGCAGGTCTCCGATTTGTTGGAATGAAGTGGGAGATAGACAGATTACGGGTCCGGAGATAATACAAGAAACTACCGAGAAAATCATCCAAATTCAACAACGATCGAAAACCGCCTATAGTCGACAAAAGAGCTACGCGGACAGTAAAAGAAAAGATATAGAGTTTGAAATTGGAGAAATGGTCATGCTTAAGGTTTCACCTTGGAAAGGCGTTGTCAGATTTGGTAAACGGGGGAAACTAAATCCAAGGTACATTGGACCATTCAAGATTATAGATCGTGTCGGACCAGTAGCTTACCAACCAGAGCTACCTCAGCAACTCGCGGCTGTACATAACACTTTCCACGTCTCGAATTTGAAGAAATGTTTTGCTAAAGATGATCTCACTATTCCGTTGGACGAAATCCAAATCAATGAAAAACTTCAATTCATTGAAGAACCCGTCGAAATAATGGATCGTGAGGTTAAGAGACTTAAGCAAAACAAGATACCGATTGTTAAGGTTTGATGTAATGCTCGTAGAGGACACGAGTTAACCTAGGAGCGTGAAGATCAGATGAAGAAGAAATACCCGCATCTATTTCCAGAAGATTCGTCAACACTTTCAAAAGCTTAAAATTTCGGGACGGAATTTATTTAACTGGTAGGTACTGTAGTGACCTGAACTTTTCCATGTTTATATATATTAATTGAGATTGTTATTTACATGACTAAATGTTTCCAACGTGTTAAGCAATCAAACTTGTTAAGACTTGATTAAATGAAATAAGTTTCATATAGACAATTGATCACCCAAGTTGACCGGCGATTCACGAACGTTACAAATTTGTAAAAACTACATGTTGTGGTATATATAGACATATATATATGGTTGACATGAGATTATGATGAGTAAGTATCTCACTAAGTATATTAATAATGTGTGACATACATAAGAAATGAGATTACTAAGTTAAGAAACTCGAAATGATGTATATAACGATTATCGTTATGATAGCGTCTACTAAATACATATGTATCATATTAAGATATTGATACACTATATTTAACATGATAAAATGATATTTAAATATATCATTAAGTGTGTTAACAATGACCTACATATGTAAAAACAAGACTACTAACTCAAGAATTACGAAACGAGACTTATATGTAACGATTATCGTTGTAACGATATTTTAATGTATATATCATATTAAAAGATATATTAATATATCATAATATCATGATAATATAATAATTTAACATATAATTAGATATAATAAACATTGGGTTAACAACATTTAACAAGATCGTTAACTTAAAAGTTTCAAATCAACATTTACATGTAACGACTAACGATGACTTAACGACTCAGTTAAAATGTATATACATGTAGTGTTTTAATATGTATTCATACACTTTTGAAAGACTTCAAGACACTTATCAAAATACTTCTACTTAACAAAAATGCTTACAATTACATCCTCGTTCAGTTTCATCAACAATTCTACTCGTATGCACCCGTATTCGTACTCGTACAATACACAGCTTTTAGATGTATGTACTATTGGTATATACACTCCAATGATCAGCTCTTAGTAGCCCATGTGAGTCACCTAACATGTGTGGGAACCATCATTTGGAAACTAGCATGAAATATCTCATAAAATTACAAAAATATTAGTAATCATTCATGACTTATTTACATGAAAACAAAATTACATATCCTTTATATCTAATCCATATGTCAACGACCAAAAACTTCTACAAACACTTTAATTCTTTAATTTTCTTCATCTAATTGATCTCTTTTAAGTTCCATCTTCAAGTTCTAAGTGTTCTTCATAAATTCCATAAGTATAGTTTCATAAAAATCAAGAATACTTCCAAGTTTGCAAGTCTACTTCCAAGCTTTCTAATCCATTCCAAGTAATCATCTAAGATCAAGGAACCTTTGTTATTTATAGTAGGTTATCTTTCTAATTCAAGGTAATATTCATATTCAAACTTTGATTCAATTTCTACAACTATAACAATCTTATTTCGAGTGAAAATCTTACTTGAACTGTTTTCGTGTCATGATTCTGCTTCAAGAACTTTCAAGCCATCCAAGGATCCTTTGAAGCTAGATCCATTTTCCTCATTTTTAGTAGTTTTATCCAGAAAACTTGAGGTAGTAATGATGTTCATGACATCATTCGATTCATACATATAAAACTATCTTATTCGAAGGTTTAAACTTGTAATCACAAGAACATAGTTTAGTTAATTCTAAACTTGTTTGCAAACAAAAGTTAATCCTTCTAACTTGACTTTTAAAATCAACTAAACACATGTTCTATATCTATATGATATGCTAACTTAATGATTTAAAACCTGTAAACACGATGAACACCATAAAATCGGATATACGCCTTCGTAGTGAAACCGAGGGCTGTTTTGGTTTGGATGTATATTGAAATATGAAATCTTGTGGTCTATTATTATAATTTGATAATATATAGGTTAAACCTATAACTCACCAATATTTTTGTTGATGTTTAAAGCATGTTTATTCTCAGGTGAATATTAAGAGCTTCCGCTGTTGCATATTAAAATAAGGACAAGATTTGGAGTCCATGTTTGTATGATATTGTGTAAAAACTGCATTCAAGAAACATATGTCGATGTAATATATTTCTATTGTAAACCATTATGTAATGGTCGTGTGTAAACAGTATATTTTAGATTATCATTATTTGATAATCTACGTAATGTTTTTAAAACCTTTATTGATAAAATAAAGGTTATGGTTGTTTTAAAAATGAATGCAGTCTTTGAAAAACATCTCATATAGAGGTCAAAACCTCACAACGAAATCAATTAATATGGAACGTTTATAATCAATATGAACGGGACATTTCAACATTTTCAACACCCTCGGGCGTACTTCTCACCCTTTTACTAGGAGCACCTCTAGATTCGAACTTTCTCTTACCCAAAGAGTGATCAGCAAATTTTGGGGCGTGAGATTCAATCCCCATAGTTGCCCCTTCGTCACCGTCCCCTTGAGGTTTAGGAAACCTCTTTTCTAACTCTTCCTTCACGACCTTAAGCACTTGGTCTCGGACCATCACGGTCACTATTCCCTCGAACGACTCTTAGAGAACTTGTTTAACCTTGTCGGCAAAAATCAAGATATAGCGTTCGAACTCCGCCTCAATCCTTAATGTTAACTCATCCTTCCTTTCATGAGTAGGCGCGTTTGTTCCGGTTCCATCTTCCATCTTCATTCTAAAGAATGCATATAAATTAAACAACAAATCGAAAAGGAACGACATACATATACCACACCGCCCCATCTTGCTCGATACTCGTCGTACATCGCTTGTTTGACACGATTTGAACCCATAACAATGGTAGCTAGTCATTGCTACGCGAGCTCGTCGCATTAACTTGCTAGTACAACGCCTATCTCGCTTGATGATTTCAACACAACACACAAAACAATTTTAACGAAGGTAGTTCACCTAAACCTAGGCACTAACCAATCCCCGGTCCGACCCGTCTCCTACAAGTCCCGCATAAAGCGCATACACAATCAAGTCTAAGTCTAGGCACCTATCTCAAGTCGCCTAAATCCCTTAGACCATACTCTGATACCACTTGTAACAACCCAAACCAATAACCAACCGAAATACGCGAAATAAATTTTTTTTTGTCAGAAGAGTGCGCCTCGCGCACCACCCTAGGGTGTGCGGCGCGCACAAGCCCTTTTTCAGTTCTGTCCAGTTTTGTCAATTTTCAAATAAAGATCTCCCACTTTAAGACATATTTAGACGAAACGCTTTTCACAACATGATATAATAGTTAAAACTCACACGATTCAATAATAAAATAAGTTTTACGAAACCGGGCCCATATATGCCGTAATACGAGTTTCGTACAATAGTATAAGTTTCAACCGAATTAGTTTAAATTCCAAACGACACTAGAGCATGATGTTTGGGGGTTAAACTACCCAACTCTCGGTCAAACTTCAAAAGCTAACACATCCAAAAGTGCCCCCTATCAAAACAAAGAGGGATCTCTAATCCAATCGAACGCCCTTACCCTTGTCAACTCCCGAGCCTATAAAAAGGTAAACAATGAGAGGGTAAGCAAAGCTTAGTGAATGCAATAATTATACATACACATATATAACCTACTTACTTGCAAACACTTACACAATACCGCATACAAGCTAGCAATTTGACAACTATGCAAACATTATGCATATACCAATATCCGCAATCATAATAAGCTAGCGATTCCAAAAGCATATAGTTCACAATTAAATATGCTAGTACAAAAATTCACACAACCATGGTTAACCAATCGTACAAAGGAATGGTACTCGAATTTCCCATCGGTGTTCATAACAACCGTTAGCGTACAACAACATATATCACTAACCCTTGGCGGAACGACAACACATATCCGTTCATAAACCGTTAGTGTACAATGACATATATCACTAACTAGGACAACACATATCCGTTCTTAGAAACCGTTAGTATGAAACAACATATATCACTAACTAGGACAACACATATCTTTCCCTACAAATAAATACATTATATACATACATGTATACTTATTCCACTCACCTTAACGATTCGGTGACGATTTTAACTTCCACAAGCCACAAAGCAAAGTACCTAATACAATAAGTACTCAATCAACACACAAACTAGTTGGGCTAAAAGGCAACAACTTACACATGTGCAATTAATGACTTAATGCATTAAATGCCCCATTTTCACCAAGACCGACCATTAAGGTCAAAACCACCACATATCACAAAAAGCTAGTGATTTAGGTCTAACAAACCTAATTAATACATAATTTGGGTGTTTCATACCCATCTATTTCAATTAGGTCAATTATTACCCATTTGACCACTTTAAGATCAACACACCCATTTCGGGTCATCCACAAACCCACATAACACCCATTTACCAAACATATAGGTGTGCTAGTAATTAACTAACTAATTTAGGCTCATAAACCCCAATTAATCATTTGAAACCCTAGGTTAGTTACTATTGAGTCTTCATGACTCAATCTTACCCAAGAACACCCAAAATCACCAAATATGGGTTTTATGTTCTTCATTTACCCAAACCCTAACCCATATATAAATCAAAGTTAGAACATACCACTACAACCAAAACGTAGCTAGAGAGGAGATAAACAACTTTATAACTCGAGCTAAGACTCAAAACTAGCTCCTTCTTCCTTTGCTTGAGCTTTCTTACACAAGAATCTCACTCTCTCTCTAAAATTAAAGTGGATAGGATAAGGTTGTTGGAATTGGAGTGAATGATACCCCAAGATCTGATCTACTGGCCTTAACTCGTCCACAAGTGAAATTACCAAAAAGCCCTTCAAGATATCTGATTAAAAAGGAACAGAATCCGGCTATAGTGAAGAGTGCGCCACGTGCACCCCTATGTGTGCGCTGAGCGCACCAAGCTCAATTCAGTCTCGGACCTCTATTTAAATACACAAGGTCACACACACTTCATGTACCCTATTTACACTGCTCTACGATAATTATTCGGGTCTTACAGTCTTAGCGAACCAGGTCTTGCATTAGTGTATCTAACTAATAGTTGTTAGGATGCATTAGTGAGTCTGGACTTCAACCTTAGCTGTATGTCAAAAAGTTTTGCTTATCATTTCTTGTCGGAAATTATCTACTTATCATTCTTAGTCTAGACACGTCTTACTGCATTAATTGCATAAATAGTGTATAGACAAAATTCATATCTTAGTGTATCTGTTAATTCATATCTTAGCGTATCTGTTACTGTAAACTTTGCCTGACATATTTCGTAAATTCCTCCGTAATCTACGAAATCTTTTGTTCTATATATATAGATATTCTATGTAATTAGAATACCATCCGATAGCCGGAAATTGTTTCATATCAAAAAATCCTTTATTCAATCGTACAAAATGGAACTCGCCACTAGTTCAAGTTCCTCGGATTCCGATATGGAGTTTCACTCGAGCTCCGAAAGCAGTGTGACCGGAATGGATCAACCAATTAGCCATCATCTATTCTAGATGAATTGGGGATAGGTTCGTAGCCTACTTAATCATTGGAGATAAGAAGAAGGTGATCTCTTCCATCTACCACATTTCCCTCTTGGCGAAGAACCTGAAGTACTTACCGGCGAACCTGTCCGAAACACCATTTTCTCTCTCATTTCCAGAGTATCTCGTCACGATTATATACTATCTCAAATTTTAGATATTATTCATCCACTCGTCCGAACAGATGATCACCCCGGTGTAATAGAAGAAGTCAACGAGCTTCACGCTCGGGTAGTGGCTTTGGAGAATATGGTGCAAAGGTTACAAGCACCAGCAGCATCACCGGCATTAACAGTACCACAATCATCAACACCAACAGTACCATTACCACCACCAACAACAACTTTCGCATTCCACACCTCAACGTCACAATTTGTACCTTGAGCATCAACATGATACGCAATGTAGGTACCAAGGAATACCAACAACAACAAATGATGAAGTATTGATTTATAACTTCATCGAAGAAATATTCTGCAGAGAATATGTGATTTCTAAAAGTTTTAGAGATTATTTATTCTAGTTCTAATTGTAAACTAGATGAGTGGGCGAATAGAAATAATGAAATGAAACCCTGACCGGAATAGTGCACGATTTACAAGCTAGACTTGTTATACCAGCAACATCAACAGTACCGTCAGCATCGTCAGCACCAGCAGCACCTACCATATCACAAGCTCCGCCAGATCCATAATTACCGCGAACACCATCACTAATCAACAAGGAGTATATGGTATCAACGAGTTATGAAGTATTAACTCATTTCCACTGAAGAATTTATATGTATATCTTATATATATATTTTGGAAACCATAGTATATCTTTTCGTACTAAGCTATTACGTGTGAATTCTCAAGGGTAGATACTATTCGGTTAATTCATATTACTAATATGCTATAATGTACATCCTTCGTTAATAATTTAACAATCGGTAACTATAATCCCTGCTTCAACTTAATAGATTCCATTTCATAATGAATCAAGTGTATTATTCAAATACATGTTTGGTTTTACACTTTCATTTTCGATGTACTCGAAACTTTCTAGAAACATCATTCGTGCCTTACGAAGTTTACAAGAATCCCACGAAAAACATCATCATTCACCAAAGAAATATCAATAGATGAATAATGAAGTATTAATTCATAATTTCACTCAAGTGGAAGAAATACTCAGCAAAGATTACGTAATTTCTAAAGTTTTAGGAATTGTTCAATTCTAGTTCCAACCGAATGAGTTTAATTTAACATTATCTCATTAAATATATATTACATCTGAAGAAAATATACATGCATATATTTTCATAAAGACTGTAATAAATTTCTTTTGTACAAAATATTACTTATGAATTTTTTTTAACGGGTAGGTAATACCAGAGAGATATTTAAATTTCACAATAATATGTTACACTGTACATTCTTCAATTCTGAATCATTAACTATACTCACTACTTTCACATCAATATACATTCTTTCAAATCAGAACAACCATTTCATAACAAATTCAATTACATATTCTGATTTTGGACAGATCAGAAATCCAAGTCAAGATTTTACAGAAGACATCACTCTTAGATTCCTACATCTTTCAAAATCATACTTTGAATCCAAACTATACTAGAACATCACTTTTATTCATAAAAACACGGAAAGATATTAGTATCATTCAAGATTCACGACGATTTCATCATACATATATTGACTATGACAACCTGCAACCCTTTAAAATTCTTGAAAACACCTCAATTAAGAAACAACCGATAAGATGATCCAACCACATGTTATCAACGGAAAGAAGGATTACGCGTATAGCGATGCACCTAGAAACTCTCAAAATCAAAGTCATAGACTAACACATATCTGTGTCAGCTCCTTTGGCATTTATTACCAAAAATAACTTTGCAATCCCTTTCCAAAGTAGTCAGTTTTGTCACAGTTCCGGCAAGTCAACTTCGACTTTTCAGTCGAAACAGTCTTATTATAACTTCTATATATACGTTGCCCTTTCACCATCGTTACCAGGGAACCTTTTATATCTCATCACATTAGCAGTAAATGTACCAACAACTCCACTACTCTTGGGCGTAAGTCTCTCTGACAAATCACTATATGTATTCATTGAAACCCCATCAATCTACTCATCTGCATCTGGTAACGATGATTGCCATATCAAATACCAGGAAGTATTAATAATTAGTCTCAAATCTCGTAGCAATTTCTAATATAATGTTATCTCTTGGAGTTATGATTCTGAAATTCGGAATAGCACTACAGCCTACGAATCAGTACTATGAAGTTTAAAAAGCTGATGAAACAACAGAAACTGTAGGCAACCGTAACAGTCCAAAAGTTTGATGATAAAGAATAGTGTGTTGGTAAAGCTCAGAAAAAGAGAAGGTTTGGAACTGGAAAAAGGATTGAGCAAACTATGAAGGAGGTTGTGGACAAATCACAAAGACTAAACCTGCCTTCAAAGAATCTAAATGATTCAGTATCTGCTGAAGTCATTAACGAGTACCTTGCTCTTGATTCTAAACCTTTACGGACAAATCTTCTTCATCATCCTTCGATATTAGAAATTCTAAGATATCATCGTATCTTTCATTATAAATATCCTCTATATTTCTGAAGATATTTTCATAACTATCTTTATCTGAAATCATCTATCTCTTCGCGTTATCTGTATTACATCATAAAGGAAACTGTTTAGTTTCTATATTCTGTAAACTTTCGAATTTAAATTATGAATGATTTTGAAGTTATGTTGGGAACTGAAGCATGAGTTAGTATAATATAATGAAACTTGATCAACGTGATTATATTATAGTAAGTCATGCTGAGTTTCTAATGGAACATGATGATTCACAGACCATACCGTCATCATGTGCCATGTTACATGACTCTATCATTCTATTTAACCTCTAAACTATCAAGAAAATATTTTTCTTGATGATTCGGTCTTTTCTGGATATTCTGGTAATTTGACAAATCAAATCGTGCTATTATCTTTCCTTTCTACTTTGTATATTATGATAATTCGAAACTCCATACCTACGAATTCTGGACCATTACTTGCAAAAAGAAAACAAAAGTATGAAGCTCCGAAATAGAAAGGGGGTATAAATCACAGCAAACGGAAAAGATCATTAACCGTAGATGTCAATAATTATGGAAAGACAAATACAAGGAAGGATTATGAAAATCACCACCCCAAGAGTGAAATAGAAGTAAACAGATTTCTCTGGAGGGAGTTGGAAAAGAAGGATAATTGTTGCGACAGTTAAGAACATATCAAGGATCAGAACTGGATCAAGCATATTGACAAATGTTTTAGAAGTATGAATTGGGGAAGAAAGTATAGAAGATGGGAGATGTGGAAGTAAGGAAATAAAGGGGGTGGATTTATAGTGAAACATCCGACAGAGCAATCAAAATAAATCATTTCATTTAACCAAAGAAGATCCTAATTTCCTTAATTACCGAAGAATCAAATCTTATTACGAAGATTTTCTCTAAATCCCTTGAACTCTAGAAATCAACCCTATCTACGTCAAAAGATATGATGAAACTTTACCTTTCTCATTTCACTCTTTTGTGATAGATTCACTTATACTCTTCGCGTAACCAAATTGTTTTATCCATAATGATAAAACTTTATTTATCGACTCATATTCGTCATGAAAACATTTTTATGGTTAGCCATGACGACCACGATCAAATTTCATGACGAAATTTCTTTAATGGGTAGGTACTGTGACAACCCGGAAATTTTCGACCAAATTTAAACTTAATCTTTATATGTTTCCGACACGATACGCAAAGTTTGTTAAGTTGCATCTCAAGAATTTTAAACTGTATTCATACATTCATTTAACCTTGACCGAATTTCGACGACTCACGAACCATTAAATGGATATGATTGTATATATATGGGTATATATATTTTAACTTGAAAACGTAAACAAAATATTATGTATAATACTTTACCTGAGCATATTTGTTACAATATACGATGGAATTATGTAAGACCCTAATATTTAGTATACTTAGAGTATAAATGATGTGCGTATAATGGGTGAAGCGTGGTATAAATCAAAAGGCTCAGATTCTGCCCAGACCAGTGTGCGCGCCGCGCACTAGCCCAGCGACAGAATCCTGTCTTTTCTATTTTGAGTTTAATGAAGGGCATTTTGGTCTTTTCACATGAGGCCGGATCTCAGGCCATATCAGCTGGTTTGGATTCACTTTTGGATCATATTTCACATCCACAAACACTCTCAAATATCTAGAGAGAGAGAGAGTTCTAGAGAGGGAATTGGGGTTTTGGTGAAGAAGAAGCTTGGTTTGATCAAAAGCTCAAGTGTTAAAGTTGTTCACCTCGTTCCTAGCTACGTTTTGGTTGTTGTGGTAAGTTCTAACTCCGAATTTCATTGTTTGATTTGATATTCAAAGTTAGGATTTGAACTTAAATTGTTAAGAAACCCATTTAAAACTCTTGAAGTGAGTTTGTTGATGCTAGTAATCGGGTTTATTGTTATTGTTGGTGGATTTTGGGTTGGTGAACAAATTGATCTTATTTATGACTTGTAATTGGGTTTAATCACTAGGTTTAGTGATTATGGAAGTATTGGAACCCTTTTTGGTGTGTTTGAAAGACTAATTTTGGAATTGAGTCAAAATTAGGGTTTTTGGGTGATTTTGAGATTGATAAGTGTTAAACACTTAAGTTTGGGTTCATTTGGCTTTCTAGGACCATTTTCACTTGTGATTAGTGATTAGTGGTTAGTTTGGACGCGTTTGGTGTTTGTAAGTGCAATTGGTCGAATTTGCACTAAGTGTCGAATTGAGTTGGTTTGTAAATCCACTCTAAGTGTGTTATTGTATTTGTGATAATGGATTAGGTACTTTCCATTGACGTGTTGCGGAATTACTCGGTTGCATTCATCAAGGCGACAAGGTGAGTGTTAATATCCTATGTGCATATGTATGTGTAGGATGGGTGCGGGTCGGGTGAAGTGGTTCTCGGTTATAGAGCTCACTTCACATATAGGTGGATTTGATGGACTTGCGTTTAGATCCAATTGGCACGGTTGTGCATTTTGATTGACCACCTTTGGCGAGGTACACGTTTTGTGTGTACACTATCACACGTGGTTGTGATTTGGATGATATAACCCCAATGGCGAAGGGTTTTGATGTTGAAAGTGAATCGCGTGTGGTTTCGGGTTCACGATGACATGTGTAGTTCGGTCATCTTATTGAGCTAGTGATCTCGTGTAGTTCGGATTACTAAGGCTCGTGTAGTTCGGCCAACCTCGATGTTGTCTTGTTAAAGATAGTAATCTCGTGTGGTTTCGGATTACTAAGGCTCGTGTAGTTTGGCCAATCTTCATTGTGGTGTTTGGTATTCGGTAATGGGTTAAGGGGTTAACCTTATTCGTTTATATATTGTTATATATATATATTGTTGTATTGTCGTGATGTAGCTAACCCTCCGGGTGTAGCTTCTTGGCGTTGTTCGCATCGTCGTTGGTGAACTTGTGTTTGTTGATGCATATTTAGCTTGTTGCTTAGTGATCGTACGGTATGCTTAGATTAGCTTGCCTTTATGCTTGGATGCTCCGGTATGCGGTATTTGATATTTTGTGGCGTGTCCATTTTATGCATATATATGTATGTAGTATATTTTCACTCACTAAGCGTTAGCTTACCCTCTCGTTGTTTACATTTTTATAGATTGCATGGACGTGGTGGCTCGGGTAAGCGTGAGACTAGTGGACTCGCGTAGTTGCTTTAGAAGGCTTGCTTTTCGATTGTTTAGGATTGGGTAGCGTATCCCCAATCGCCATGCTCAGCTTTATTTTGTATTAAAAGTCGTGTGGTCGAAACTAGTATTATGTACTTAAAGGGTAATTTGGGCATATGTGGGCCCGGTGTCGTAAAACCCTTTTTATTAATGGAACGTGTTAATTTTAACTATTGTATTATGTTGTGAAAAGCATTTGGTCTAAATGTGTCGGGAAGTCGAAGATCTTTTCGCGTGAGTTGGAAAATCCGGACAGCGGGCTGCCAGGCCCTGTGCGTGCCTCGCACAGGTGTGTGTGCGCGCCGCGCACCCCATCTGGTCAGCCCAGCCAGTTTTAAATTTTTTTTTATTCCGCGTTTTTGGTTGGTTAACGGGTTGGGATGTTACAAGTGGTATCAGAGCATGGCCTAAGGGATTTAGGTGACTTGAGATAGGTGCCTAGACTTAGACTTTTGTGTGTGCTTAATTGTTGCGGGACTTGTAGGATTACGGGAATGAATGGGTTATGGTTAGTGCCTTGCTTGTAGGTGGACTAACGTTTATATTAGTAATGCGGATATTATTAATATGTTATTTGTGTTATGGTGTAATTCTCGCGTGTGTTTATATCGCGTAGAATTTTGTTTGTGTTGTTTCTATCATCGAGCGAGGCGGTCGTTGTACTAACGAGTTGATGCGGCGTGTGTGCGTAATAAGGACTTGCAAACCTTATTACGGGTGCAAATCGTGTCTAACAAGCGATGTACGACGAGTGTTTAGCAAGATGGGGTGGTGTTGTGTGTATAACTTTATACTTTCATGATCTAATCGCTTTTGCATTCCTTAGAATGGCGAAGGGAAATAGGATCGAGACAAACGACGTGGAGTTTAACGCTAGAGTTGCGGCCGCCGTTGCGGAGCAAATGAGTGCGTTTCGAGAAGAAATGGATAGAAAGTATTCCGAATTTCGGGGTAGTAGTGAAATGGAGCGTTGTCTTAAGAGCTTCATGAGGACTAAACCCCCAATGTATGACAGGGAACCGGATCCTTTGATAAGCACAACTTGGATCTCGGATGTCGAAGGGTGTTTCCGTACTATTGATTGCCCTCCCGAGAAAAAGACGAGACTCGCTATGAGTTTGTTGCGGGGTAGGGCAAAGGATTGGTTGGATGGTAAGATTGATCTTTTTCGGTGGTGAACCGTTTATGGCATTATCATGGGACGATTTTAAGAAGGAATTCTTCGAGGAGTTCCGAACTTCAGCCGATTTGTCAGAAATGCGTAATGAGTTGCGAAATTTGCATCAGGGTTCTATGGATTTGAATACTCTCAAGACGACCTTTATGGCGAAGGCTCGTTTTTGCCCGGAGTATTTGGGGAATTGATATCGCGTATTTTATACACATTTTCATTAGCGATATCGGTTACATTTTGGTCCATTCGGATACGATTTGGCGTTTATATTGATAATATTGCGAAGGTTCGAGTTTGAAAAGCTAATTGTTGGAAAGTGGTGATTTATGAAGTTTTTGAGGCACTTTGTTAATTATTTGTTTCTAAAGGTGCACCGAGGAGGAAAACGTTTAGTATTTATTGGGAAGTTTGGTTTTAAGTTAGTTTTAAAGCTGAAAAAGAGAAAAATAAACGAAGGAGTCAACTCCAGTACATCTCCGCGGCGCGATAATGGGCCTCGCGGCGCGGCTATTCACTTGTTTCCAGATCAGAACTTGAGATAAGAAGGGTATTATTTTATGAGCAATGTCGCGGCGCGACAATTAGGGTCGCGGCGCGGAGACTCTGTCGGTTCAGTTTATTTGGCAAGTATAAAAGGCCCGAATTTTACCCTAATCAATCATCATCGTATCCAGACGAATTCCAGCCACTTTTTGACGAACTTAGGTGATTTTTGGGGATCTTCAAGGCCATTCTAAGGTACCAATCATTCCGTGAACAAGTCTCGATTCGTTTATCTTTCAGGATTCAATCTTTGATTAGTTTTATCTCTTTGTTATCAACAATGAATTTCTCTATTTCTTTGATTGTTATTTTGGTTTTAGCCATGATTTTAGGCTAAACTCTTAATGTTTGTCTAGATTGAATATTTGCAAGTGTTTGGATGTTACTTTGATGTTTTATTAATTGATGCATAATAATTATGAGTTTTGATTAAGAACCATTCTTGTGGGTGTTGATTATTGTTACTAGGTTGATTAGTGAATCTTGTTTGAACAAAGGGAACCCTGTTTCAATTTAGTGATCTAATTCCCAATTGATTTGTCTTAACCGATTGGGTGCTTACTGGACCAAGAGGGTAAACCGGGTAACGTAATTGAACAAAATAGGGGTGAATTGTGTGGAGCGAACGCGTAACCAATTGAATCTTAATCTTATAATTAGCTAGTTACTAAGTCACAAACGAAAGATGGTATTTGGTAAAAGGGAACCCTAAGCCAATTAATCCTAGTTTGACGTGTTTGCTAAAAGAGAACTCTGGGTAAACCGACTCTGTAATTGCGTGCATTGATTAATAGAACTAGTGCTTAATAACAAATCATCCAACACTGCGAATAGGATATCTAGGCGAACATTCTTTTATCCATTGAATTCAAATATCTTTATTTTTCTGTTGAGTCTGTATTTCTTTTATCTAAACTTAAAAATCCAAAAATATTGTCTTTTACTTTTAAAGCTATCTTGATTTGGCTAATCGTTAAATAGCCGCAAAACAAACTATCTCGTAATTTCAATTTTCATAGTTTAACTTAGTTTACTTTTATTAGTTTCAAACTTAATTCTCACGTTAATACTGTCCTTGGAACGATACTTGGAATTACCATTTTTATACTATTACACGATCGGGTACACTGCCCGTAAGTGTGTAGTAATCTTTAACCAGGCATATTTCCAGAGATAATTTATATACTAGATTTCACACATCAAGTTTTTGGCGCCGCTGCCGGGGACAGTTGTGTTGAAAATTAAGTTTGAAAATTAAGTTTGTTTTTAGTTAATTTTAACTGTTTATTTTATTTTAATTCTAATTGAGTCGGTGCGTTTAATCGGTTTGTTAGCTGTGTTCTTGCAGTTACAGGTAGTGCATGCCACACACGCGTTCTTCAAGTTCTCCGATTTTAACACCATTTGACGAGCCTGAAAGAGAGTTGTTCAAAGCCTTAAGTCAAGAGCAAAAGTCTAAAGTGGATTCTTCACCGTCTTCGAGAGAAGTTGTAGTCCAGACCAGTTGTAGGGTGACGAAAAATCTTGAAAAGTCATTGCTAAAATCGACTGGAAATCTACCAGGTCTCAACATCAAACAGGGAAACTGGTAGTCAAAGCTTGTCTCAATGAGGGAGATTTGCTAGCCAAATGGGAAGTGCACCATGATACACAAAATGTCAGTGATTGATCAGATTCCCAGTGGATAACCTCCGGAAAGGTAAGATATCAGCTTTTAAGCCTGATGAACCTCAATCTTTATGGTTGACTTAACGGATTAGACGGTTACCTCATAACCATCGATGATATCCGGACGTAATGTGTATCCTCCTAAGCACATTATTTTCTACCGACATCTCGCGATGTTAGGTACTGTGGGAGGCTTGGCTTGACCAATTGCGGGGTAGCCCGTGCGTTCTCTTGGCACATGTGTTCAATTGCTTATTCCTTGGTGCTAGGTTCCCACTTGATTCCCGGTTCCATTGAGGATTTTTGTTATGATTCGAAATTCTCTACTTCATCATTATGGTACGTTATTGAGATTATTTTTGGTTACTATATTGATTCATATTGATTGCGGTTTGGGAAGTTACATCGGGGGAATGCAAGTGGGAACCATAGTTGTTACTTATGCCAAATCGTGCCCACGCTAGTTATTTGTCTGGTTTCTTGTTCATTGGTTCTACATTCATGTTAGAAGACTATTTTCGAGTTCTATTGCTTGAGGACAAGCAAAACTCTAGTGTGGGGTGGTTTGATATCGCGTATTTTATACACATTTTCATTAGCGATATCGGTTACATTTTGGTCCATTCGGATACGATTTGGCGTTTATATTGATAATATTGCGAAGGTTCGAGTTTGAAAAGCTAATTGTTGGAAAGTGGTGATTTATGAAGTTTTTGAGGCACTTTGTTAATTATTTGTTTCTAAAGGTGCACCGAGGAGGAAAACGTTTAGTATTTATTGGGAAGTTTGGTTTTAAGTTAGTTTTAAAGCTGAAAAAGAGAAAAATAAACGAAGGAGTCAACTCCAGTACATCTCCGCGGCGCGATAATGGGCCTCGCGGCGCGGCTATTCACTTGTTTCCAGATCAGAACTTGAGATAAGAAGGGTATTATTTTATGAGCAATGTCGCGGCGCGACAATTAGGGTCGCGGCGCGGAGACTCTGTCGGTTCAGTTTATTTGGCAAGTATAAAAGGCCCGAATTTTACCCTAATCAATCATCATCGTATCCAGACGAATTCCAGCCACTTTTTGACGAACTTAGGTGATTTTTGGGGATCTTCAAGGCCATTCTAAGGTACCAATCATTCCGTGAACAAGTCTCGATTCGTTTATCTTTCAGGATTCAATCTTTGATTAGTTTTATCTCTTTGTTATCAACAATGAATTTCTCTATTTCTTTGATTGTTATTTTGGTTTTAGCCATGATTTTAGGCTAAACTCTTAATGTTTGTCTAGATTGAATATTTGCAAGTGTTTGGATGTTACTTTGATGTTTTATTAATTGATGCATAATAATTATGAGTTTTGATTAAGAACCATTCTTGTGGGTGTTGATTATTGTTACTAGGTTGATTAGTGAATCTTGTTTGAACAAAGGGAACCCTGTTTCAATTTAGTGATCTAATTCCCAATTGATTTGTCTTAACCGATTGGGTGCTTACTGGACCAAGGGGGTAAACCGGGTAACGTAATTGAACAAAATAGGGGTGAATTGTGTGGAGCGAACGCGTAACCAATTGAATCTTAATCTTATAATTAGCTAGTTACTAAGTCACAAACGAAAGATGGTATTTGGTAAAAGGGAACCCTAAGCCAATTAATCCTAGTTTGACGTGTTTGCTAAAAGAGAACTCTGGGTAAACCGACTCTGTAATTGCGTGCATTGATTAATAGAACTAGTGCTTAATAACAAATCATCCAACACTGCGAATAGGATATCTAGGCGAACATTCTTTTATCCATTGAATTCAAATATCTTTATTTTTCTGTTGAGTCTGTATTTCTTTTATCTAAACTTAAAAATCCAAAAATATTGTCTTTTACTTTTAAAGCTATCTTGATTTGGCTAATCGTTAAATAGCCGCAAAACAAACTATCTCGTAATTTCAATTTTCATAGTTTAACTTAGTTTACTTTTATTAGTTTCAAACTTAATTCTCATGTTAATACTGTCCTTGGAACGATACTTGGAATTACCATTTTTATACTATTACACGATCGGGTACACTGCCCGTAAGTGTGTAGTAATCTTTAACCAGGCATATTTCCAGAGATAATTTATATACTAGATTTCACACATCAGGAATGATCATTTGTTGATGCAAGATTTCTATCGGACCTTGAATGATGACTTGAAGAGTAAAATTAGCCGGGGTCAAGCGAAATCGTTTGCGGAATTATTCGCCTTGGCTAGAGGTTTCGAGTCGTATTCATGATCCAAGAAGAGTGAACCTGCAAGTGAAAGAAGGGTTTTTTCGTATGGTGCTCCGAGTAAGAGGACTAAGGGTTCGAGCGTGAACATGGGTGGTGCACGGACGGGTATATCGGATGCTAGTGCGTCTAGGTGTTACAATTGTGGCGTGAGGGGTTACAAGTCTTGGGAATGTTCGGTACCAAAGGGTGATGGCATGGTGTGCTTCAATTGCCAAGAAGAAGGACATCGTAAGTCAGAATGTCCCAAGTTAGCTGGGATGGGTGCGACAAGGAGACGTTAAGGTACGTTTTGTTTTAATAGATACGTCCTTTGATTATTTATTTTGTGCCGATGAGTTTGAGTTGTTAAATGACTTGTGTTGTGCATATTGTTGTTATGGGTGACGTTCCTAATGGAAGTACCCTATGGTGACATTTGATTGTAGGGCGAAGGGCGTAAGACTTGGTGCAACCAAGCATTCCTTAGTATTTGGGAAATGTTTCTACCAAACCATGGAAATGGGCTTTGGTGTTCGGATGTTAGAGCATGTTCGCTCTCGTGTTGAAGTTGATGAACCATGAGGTTCGTCGGGTGGATTGAAACCCTTGAAATCGAGTGTTTTGGATCTCGATGTATGTTGGTAATGGAGTCTACGTGACGCGACATTAGGTGCCTTTTTTTATTTTTTATTTATTTTTATACCTACTAGCGTGGTGTTCGACTCCGATTGTGTTGCGGTTACTTGGTACTTAGGGTACCGAAGTGAAACCCTTAGGTACATGAGTGACCGGGTGAAATTTGACAAGTAATAGCAATGGGATGATTGCAAGAGTAGAGCTCGTGTAATTGGGGTACACTTTTCGTTCGAAGTGTTGAAGGATTGGTTGAAATTCTTCGTGTGCTCAAGGTTGGAGCAAGATATGGTGATGGGTCGTGTGAACCCAATTATTGGTAAAGTCTACCTTTGGTAGCATGGTACGGTTGTACAGGATGCGGTTATGGAACGTAGTTCCAAGTGGGGGAGTTACACTCCCGCACGAGGAGGTTTTAGTGTGAGATTTCGGATGACACTTTTAGTAGGTCCGAAATTTGTGTCGGGACCTAGTTTTGGTCGACTTGTGGCAGAGTACAATTTCGGTTAAGTTGTACTTATGATTTTGGATTTGAAATATCACCGAGGTGGTAATGTGGTAAATCTCGTTGAGGGATGATGGACGTGTTTGACGAGCAAGGTGAAATCCCTCGGTTAAGGGATGTGCGTGTCGGGTTCTCTCTTGGGGAATTGTTGTTTTGTGCCTATGTGCGATATGGGCGGTTCTTGCTCGTTTGTGTTGGCGTTGTGTACGCGTACGTATGGTGATGGTTAGTGGTATCCGTTAGGATTCACTATAGTGTAGCAGTGCGCGATGTTGCACTACTCGTTGATCGAGGCCAAAAGAGCGTGTGTTGATGGTTAGTGTATTCCGTTAGGATGCACTATGGTGTAGCAGTGCGCGATGTTACACTACTCGTCGTGATGGAGGGCAAAGAGCGTGTGTGATGGGAGTAGTGTTATATCAGCATGGTATAACATTATCGGGAAATGCGAGTACCGGTGGGAAATGCGAGTACCATTCCTGTGTTGAGTTTTGGAGGTGGATCACGTGTAGTTCGGATTCACGATGACGCGTGTAGTTCGGTCATCTTATTGTGTAAGTGAGTCGCGTGTAGTTCGGATTCACAAATGACTCGTGTGGTTTCGGTCATTGTATTGAGGAGTGAGTCTCGTGTAGTTCGGATTCACAAATGACTCGTGTAGTTCGGTCATTCCTTTGGGATAGTGACTCTCGTGTAGTTCGGATTCACTAAGGCGCGTGTAGTTCGGCCAATCCCGATTGTTGTTTTGGTGAAGGTAGTGAGTCACGTGTAGTTTGGATTCACTAAGGCGCGTGTGTTTTCGGCCAGCCTTCATGTTGTTTGATCTATTGGTTGTTTATACACCAATGGTGGGGTCGTAAGGACCGTGTTGTTTGATCTATCAGTTGTTTTATACACAGATGGTGGGGTCGTGAGGACCATGTTGTGGGATTAGTGATGCGATAGCCGTGTTTCGCTCACATGTTGTTACGGGTGTGACGATAGTCGATTTTGTGCACCTTTGGATTAGCGTTGCCATAGTCGTTTTGGGCGCTATTGGTTTTACCCGTTTGTTTATGATGTTACAGTGGTTGCGTATTGGTCGTATTGCGCACTACAAGGGATGATTAGTGATTGGTGTTATCCGTAAGGATTCGTTTGGATCAGTCTTCATCGCTTCGGGTTGTTGACCATAGATTGAGACTTGGTTGCTTTTAGCGTTGTACTCGGTAAGGGTACGCTAAGGGATTGATATCTCGGTACGAGATTGGTTGAGTTTTCCCGATGTTAGGGAATGAGCAAGGTTTTAGTGCTCGGATTGTGGATTTGATAAATCACGGGTGACGATGTAGTTGTTAAAGGTGATTCATTGGGAAGAATTGCTTAGGAAAGTCGGATTGGGACTTATGCCTGAGGACCGTGGAGTGTGGTCCGTTTGGTTAAGTGACAAGGATCATGAGGACGTGATCGATTCTAAGTGGGGGAGAGTTGTAAGACCCTAATATTTAGTATACTTAGAGTATAAATGATGTGCGTATAATGGGTGAAGCTTGGTATAAATCAAAAGGCTCAGATTCTGCCCAGACCAGTGTGCGCGCCGAGCACCCTTGGGTGAGCGCGCCGCGCACTAGCCCAGCGACAGAATCCTGTCTTTTTCTATTTTGAGTTTAATGAAGGGCATTTTGGTCTTTTCACATGAGGCCAGATCTCAGGCCATATCAGCTGGTTTGGATTCACTTTTGAATCATATTTCACATCCACAAACACTCTCAAATATCTAGAGAGAGAGAGTTCTAGAGAGGGAATTGGGGTTTTGGTGAAGAAGAAGCTTGGTTTGATCAAAAGCTCAAGTGTTAAAGTTGTTCACCTCGTTCCTAGCTACATTTTGGTTGTTGTGGTAAGTTCTAACTCCGAATTTCATTGTTTGATTTGATATTCAAAGTTAGGGTTTGAACTTAAATTGTTAAGAAACCCATTTAAAACTCTTGAAGTGAGTTTGTTGATGCTAGTAATCGGGTTTATTGTTATTGTTGGTGGATTTTGGGTTGGTGAACAAATTGATCTTGTTTATGACTTGTAATTGGGTTTAATCACTAGGTTTAGTGATTATGGAAGTATTGGAACCCTTTTTGGTGTGTTTGAAAGACTAATTTTGGAATTGAGTCAAAATTAGGGTTTTTGGGTGATTTTGAGATTGATAAGTGTTAAACACTTAAGTTTGGGTTCATTTGGCTTATTAGGACCATTTTCACTTGTGATTAATGATTAGTTTGGACGCGTTTGGTGTTTGTAAGTGCAATTGGTCGAATTTGCACTAAGTGTCGAATTGAGTTGGGTTGTAAATCCACTCTAAGTGTGTTATTGTATTTGTGATAATGGATTAGGTACTTTCCATTGACGTGTTGCAGAATTACTCGGTTGCATTCATCAAGGCGACAAGGTGAGTGTTAATATCCTATGTGCATATGTATGTGTAGGATGGGTGCGGGTCTGGTGAAGTGGTTCTCGGTTATAGAGCTCACTTCACATATAGGTGGATTTGATGGACTTGCGTTTAGATCCAATTGGCACGGTTGTGCGTTTTGATTGACCACCTTTGGCGAGGTACACGTTTTGTGTGTACACTATCACACGTGGTTGTGATGTGGATGATATAACCCCAATGGCGAAGGGTTTTGATGTTGAAAGTGAATCGCGTGTGGTTTCGGGTTCACGGTGACATGTGTAGTTCGGTCATCTTATTGAGGTAGTGATCTCGTGTAGTTCGGATTACTAAGGCTCGTGTAGTTCGGCCAACCTCGATGTTGTCTTGTTAAAGATAGTAATCTCGTGTGGTTTCGGATTACTAAGGCTCATGTAGTTCAGCCAATCTTCATTGTGGTGTTTGGTATTCGGTAATGGGTTAAGGGGTTAACCTTATTCGTTTATATATTGTTATATATATATTGTTGTATTGTCGTGATGTAGCTAACCCTCCGGGTGTAGCTTCTTGGCGTTATTCGCATCGTCGTTGGTGAACTTATGTTTGTTGATGCATATTTAGCTTGTTGCTTAGTGATCGTACGGTATGCTTAGATTAGCTTGCCTTTATGCTTGGATGCTCCGGTATGCGGTATTTTATATTTTGTGGCGTGTCCATTTTATGCATATATATGTATGTAGTATATTTTCACTCACTAAGCGTTAGCTTACCCTCTCGTTGTTTACATTTTTATAGATTGCATGGACGTGGTGGCTCGGGTAAGCGTGAGACTAGTGGACTCGCGTAGTTGCTTTAGAAGGCTTGCTTTTGGATTGTTTAGGATTGGGTAGCGTATCCCCAATCGCCATGCTCAGCTTTATTTTGTATTAAAAGTCGTGTGGTCGAAACTAGTATTATGTACTTAAAGGGTAATTTGGGCATATGTGGGCCCGGTGTCGTAAAACCCTTTTTATTAATGGAACGTGTTAGTTTTAACTATTGTATTATGTTGTGAAAAGCATTTGGTCTAAATGTGTCGGGAAGTCGAAGATCTTTTCGCGTGAGTTGTAAAATCCGGACAGCGGGCTGCCAGGACCTGTGCGTGCCGCGCACAGGTGTGTGTGCGCACCGCGCACCCCATCTGGTCAGCCCAGTCAGTTTTAAAATTTTTTTTATTCCGCGTTTTTGGTTGGTTAACGGGTTGGGATGTTACAAATTAGAAGATGATGTCAAATGATTGAGTTATCTGTTACATTGTGTGATTATGATAAGTCTTTGTGGTGAGGTCTACGTTGATTTGTGAAATCTGTTATTTTTAACGGTATTCAGAATAATTGGTAAAGTAATTTACTAGAAGGAACAAAAGTGTCAATTAACGGGAACTAGACAAGGGTTAGTGAAGTTTCCTGTTCGATTTCTTATATAGGTGTTAACTAGTTAACTTTCATATTATTTAGGGTGAAAGAGACATGTTGGGTATATAGATAACTTAGAAAATGGATATCGTCAAGTTAAGAAAAATGTCGTTTTTCATTAAAGTAATTGCATACGTTTAATTGACCTTTGGACGTTATCCCACGCTTCACCAGCTAACGGTAATTTAAAAACTTGAAAACTTGTTATGAGATATATACGATCTTACTTTTCTAAAACATTTTATGATATAACGATTTTCATTATTTTAACCTTTTAACAAAATGATTCTTAAATATATTTAGCTTGGAAAACAAAATTATCATATTTATTTGATTTAGTACTAATACGTTTTCAATTTAGAAAGAACTTTATTATCAAAATGTTTTATAAGATACTTTGTTAATGAATTTTGAACAACTTAATTAAAGCTTTATATTATAAATTACAAATATATATATATATTGTGTTTTAAAAACGTAAACGTAATATGACATAATATTTTCTATCATTTAAACGATTGTAAATGAGTCTTGAAATATAATTACTTTTGAAAAACTAAATATTATATTATTAAATAAATATTTCAAACTTATATTTTGAGATAAAAATATATATACATATAACGTAGTCATAAAACGTTTTGAATTAAAATAATATTATTATATAACGAGACGTTGATTTATTGAAGCAAATGACCAAAACACTCAAATGATTAAGATACATCTTGAGTGATATAGTTTATTAATAATCTAATTCTATATTTTGACAAGGGTGCGAGTCACGAAACGTAAAGTGCTAGTTTTCTAAGCATTCGAAAGGACGTTTGAAAAACCGGAAGCGGGACATGAGTCGAGAGACAATGTACGAGTTATCGGAACTAAAATTCCAAGTTAACTATATAGGTAAATATAATATAATATATAATTAATTATATAAATTTAATATATATATATATATATATATATATATATATATATATATATATATATATATATATATATATATATATATATATATATATATATATATATATATAATTATATTATTAAACGAGTGTCGGCAGCCCAAACAGAGTGGATATTAGATGGATCAGAGGGCCATGCAATCGCATAGCCGAATGTCCATCAAACCATGCGATCACATGGCGGAGGGGACATGTTCGTTCTATAAAGCTCGCAGTTTATCAGATGAATTCATTTATCTTTCTCTCCCAATCTCTTGCACTCTCTTTACACGTATTTTATATTAATTAATAATAATAATAATAATATTATTATTATTATTATTATTAAGATTATTATTATTATTATTAATCGTATTATCATTATCATTATCATTATTATTATTATTATTATTATTATTATTATTATTATTATTATTATTATTATTATTCTTATTATTATTATTATTATTATTATTATTATTATTATTATTATTATTATTATTATTATTATTATTATTATTATTATTATTATTATTATTATTATTATTATACATAAAATACTACGACGAGGTTCTGCTCGCATGTTTTCAAAATGGGTTTTTGAGTGGGATAGAGCTAAGAAAATTATGGGTTATAGCTATAGAGGTTATGGGTATTGTTCGGGGGTATGCTCGTGAGTCAAATCTAGTGTTTATCTTCTCCGTTGCGCCTACGTAATTTCCTGCATATTGAACCTCAATATTGATACGTTCGTGAATCTAAGGCCAACCCTGTACTTATTCAGTGCTGTCATTTGCATTAATGCTATGAAATACAGTATTGTGAGTTTCATTTGATCCCTTTTACTCTTTACATTTTTAGGCTGAGAATACATACAATATTTTATAACTGTTTTATGAAATGGATACAAATACTAAAACTGAATTTGTGTGAGTTTCATTTGCTCCCTTTTTAAATGCTTTTGTAATATATATTTTTGTGACTGAGAATATATGCACTGCTTTTATAAATTTTTGACGAAATAGACACAAGTACTCAAAACTACATTCTATGATAGAATTATTTGGATTCAGTGGTTCAATTTCTATAAAGATTGCATTAGCTACCATCGGTGAGATTGTTTTGCATTGCACGTTGCATTAGCTACCGTTGGTGAGATTATTTTCCATCTTGGTTGCATTAGGTACCATCGGTGAGATTGTTTTGCATTGCACGTTGCATTAGCTACCGTTGGTGAGATTGTTTTGCATCTTGATTGCATTAGCTACCGTCGGTGAAATTGTTTTGCATTTTCGCATTAGCTACCGTCGGTGAGATTGTTTTGTACTTTCTGTATTCTCATCCGGTGTTCTTCATATGAATGATTTTTAGCCGTGAGCAGACCGGCATATTATTTTTAAAAAAATGAAATCCCGTGGTCTATTAAAATTATGATATGATTATTTATGATAAACCAATGAACTCACCAACCTTTTGGTTGACACTTTTAAGCATGTTTATTCTCAGGTATTAAAGAAGTCTTCCGCTGTGCATTTGCTCATTTTAAAGATATTACTTGGAGTCATTAATGAAATATTTCAAAAGACGTTGCATTCGAGTCGTTGAGTTCAACAAGATTATTATTAAGTCATTGATAGTTTGAAATATTATGAAATGGTATGCATGCCTGATAACTTTCGATGTAATGAAAGTTTGTCTTTTAAAAACGAATGCAATGTTTGTAAAATGTATCATTTAGAGGTTAAATACCTCGCAATGTAATCATATGTTATTGTATTCGTCCTTATGGATTAGGATGGGTCATCTCAGTTATCTATCTCCTCGTGCTATCTATGTTACATCATAAATGAAACTATTTTAGTTTCTAAATTTCTTTAAAATTCGAGTTTGAATTATGAATGGTTTCTGGAGAAGTGTAGGGAATTGAAGCATGAGTTAGTATAATATAATGGCTCCTTGCCAACATGGTTATATTACAGTAAGTCATGCTAAATTTCTAATGGAGCGTGATGATTCACAGACCGTACCGTCATCATGTGCCATGTTACATAACTCTTTCATTTTATTTAACCTCTAAACATATCAAGAAAATATTTTCTTGATGGTTCTGTCTTTGACGTAACTTCCGGTAATCTACAAATCAAATCGTGCTATTTCATTTCCTTATGCTTAGAATTTTCGTTAGGTTCATTCAAAACTTCATACATACGAATTCTGGATCATTATTCGGTTTACTTCAAATTGGGAAGAGGAAACAAAAGCATGGAACTCCGAAATATAAGGGAAAATATAAAGTCCGATAACAACACAGAAATTACAAACCGTGTACATCAATGCATATAGTAATATAAAGACACGGAAGAATTAAAAACACTATAACCCCAAGATAATAGTTAAAGTAAATAGATTCCTCTGGTGGTAGATGAAAAAGAAGAATGACTTTATAAATGGTCAATATAATAACAAGGATCAATACTGGATTGAGCATCTTAACGGATCTTTTGGAAGTATGAATTGAGGAAGGAAGTATAGGAGTGGTAAAAGTAATGGAACGGAAGAGGTAAACTTATAGTGAAATATCATACATAGCAATCGAGGAAGATTATCACATTTAATAGGAAAATAATTTCCTTAATTACCGAAGAATCAAATCTTATATAGATTTCAAAGATTTTCTTTAAATTCCTTGAATTCCGGAAATCAACTGTGACTACGAATTCTATTTTCTCATTTCACTCTTTTGTGATAGCTTCATCTATACGCTCCACGTAATCAAATTGTTTTATCCCAATTACTCAATGGTGATAAAACTTTATTTTTCCAACTCATATTCGTCATGAAAACATTCTTATTGTTAGCCATGACGACCTCGATCGAATTTCAGGACGAAATTTCTTTAACGGGTAGGTACTGTGACGACCCGGAAAATCTCGACTAATTTTAAATCAAACTCTCGATACGATTTAATATTTTGACACGATAAGCAAAGTCTGTTAGGTTGAGTCTCAAAAGTTTTGAACTGTTTCATATATTCAATTGACCTTCGACCATTCCCGATGATTCACGAACAACTATTTGTAAATAGATACATGTATATTTAAATATGTATATATATATTATAATTCGAAATATAATTTGAAATATTATATTATTTAGTTATTAGAATTAATTTTGTAAAATAAAATTTGTATAAGATATAATAAAATTTATTATTAATGAACCTATATATATATATATATATATATAATATATATATATATATATATATATATATATATATATATATATATATATATATATATATATATATATATATATATATATATATAAGTTATTGAATATATTTATTAATTAATTGTAATACCCGGTTGCCATTTCGTTAGTGTTCATATAGACCTAATATGAGTTTATGAAGATCTAAAATAAAAATTTAACTGTAATCGATTACGAAGATTATAGGTTTAATAAAAATATTTTTACCTTTTTATTTTAAATTTTAGTACTCCGTACATATTATTTGGAACATAAAATAAATAATTGACGAACCTTTTTGATCAGGTTTTACACAGTTAATGATCAGAATAAATAAATGGACCTAATTTTAAAAATTGGGGATTTTTTGGAAATACTTTTATCCGTAATTGTTTAGCAATGGACCACTAAATAATATTCCTAATAAAACTGTCGGTAGGATGAAGCTAATATATCTGGCTGCTTAAGTGTTTGCTTCTGTTTCATCTCACATTCACATGATTTATTATTAATATTATAATATAATTATAATTATTACTGTGTTTGCTATCATGTAATGATATGTAGATATTTAGGTACAAGTGGCATGAAACTATATATATATATATATATATATATATATATATATATATATATATATATATATATATACAAACGAATGCATACAATGGATCACCACCAAAACCAGATTTCCTCCTTTCTCCTTCTCTTATCTTTATATATACATAAACATGGACAGACATATGAGATAACATATACTGTGACGCCCCGTACAAAATTTACGTGTACGGATCATCAACAACAGGGTCATTACAAGGTCAAACACTATATGCTGTTTTAAAAATAAGTTTGCATTCATAAAATGGGGTAACGTCTTTACCGACGTCAAATGTTTAACAAACAATAGTGTGCTTCTACGAATAGAAAGCAATAACATAAGTACGAGACTCAAAGGTCATTACAAATTCATTGTTCAAAAGTAACATAGTTCGTGAATGCAAAGTAAAAGTTTCATGCAGATACATCTCTAAACAGCGGGTGTCTACACAGCAAGTCTAACAGTGTAATAAAGCGGAAGCATCAAACGTCTAAGCACCTGAGAAATAACATGCTTAAAAGTTAACACGAATGTTGGTGAGCTATAGTTTAATTGTAACAATAATGTAATGTAGGCCACGAGATTTCGTTTTCAAAACAGTATGAAAAGTATATGCTTAACCGTGGGCACTTGGTAACTAACTTAACGTACATATCACCCCCTAAAAGTACACTTGGCTAGTGCGTAAGTCTACGAAGTATTAAACACCCGTTAAATGCTAGTGTGACTAGCCCGACTAGCCCGAGTGGGGATGTCAAACCCTATGGATCCATATCTAAGATTCGCGTTCACCGGTTCAAAAACCAATGACTAAACGTTACCGAGCTAAGGGGAAAGTTTATGCCGTTATATAACCCACATATACAATAAGTTTAAGTACTCGTACCTAATAAGTAAAATGTAAAAAGCGCATGTATTCTCAGTCCCAAAAATTGTTGAAGTAAAAAGGGATGCTATAACTCACAGTGAAAGTGCGGTCAAAGTCGATACAAGATAAGTAAGCAAGTAAATCGGTCCGAAAGGTCGTCAACCTAAGTCAAAAGTTACTAAATCAGTAAATCGTCCCAAAAGGTTTATAAGTAAATAAATTAAGTCTTAAGTATCATC